>NC_089045.1:9695000-9995000 GCF_034140825.1 Oryza sativa Japonica Group | reverse complement strand
GCAGTTTTTGCTTTACTGGCTTGGCATCGGGTCGCACCATGAGTTTGTGCTCAATCACCTCCTTGGGGACCCCCGGCATGTTAGACGGCTGCCAAGCGAACACGTCTGCATTGTCGCGGAGGAAGGTAATGAGCGCGAGTTCCTATTTTTCATCTAGTGACGCCCCGATCTTGACAGTCTTGTTGGGGTTGACGCTAGAGAGTGGATCAATCTTGATTGCGCCGTCTGGCTTCGGCGTCTTGTTGGTTTTGCTTACTTTCTTGGGCGGCTCATCTGTGGCGGGCGGGTTGGGAGTTGTTCGACCATGTCGAGGCTCCGCTTGTTGCACTGCACTGCCAGCTTCGCGTTTCCCTGGATAGTGATTGTTCCCTTCAGCCCAGGCATCTTGAGCACTTGATATGCGTAGTGAGATGTGGCCATGAACTTCGCGAGTGTAGTTCTCCCGATGATGGCATTGTATGCTGTGTCAAATTCAACGACATCAAAGGTGATCTGCTCTGTTCGGAAGTTGTTTGCTTGGCCAAAAGTCACAGGCAACGTAATTTTGCCCAATGGCTTGGATGATCACTGAGGAGTGATTCCGTGGAAGGGTTGATCAATGGGCGTCAACTCGCTTCGCGGGATCCCCATTGTGTCCAAGGTGCTGGCGAAGAGTAGGTTAATGCAGCTGCAGCTGTAGATGAGAATCCGTGTGACTTTGATATTCCGAATGGTGGGCTCGACCACGATCAGATATCGCCCTGGAATGACAACTGTCTTGGGGTGGTCTGCCTCTGAGAACTTGATCTTCTGCTCTGACCACTTCATCTTGGGTGCAGCCCCATACCATGTCGAACAAACTTCGCGCTCCACTTTCTTGTACTCTCGCTTTGAGTACACCGTGGAACTGTCACGCCCAGAAATTCACTAGTAATTTCCGAACTTATTTGTGCATAAAATCCTCGTCCAGGAATCAACCGAGGTACACAAACTGACAATTTAATATACAAATCCATCATAATAACATGGTTACATACTTACAAAAGAAAAAAAACAGCAGCGGAAAAACGATCTAGCGATGGCTTCAGCTCCACTCCCACAGGCAGCTCAACTGGGGTATAAGCCAAACGTCTTCTCCTTCTGGATCCTTTTTCTTCAACTGAGGTTGATTGATTATTGCAAGGTGTGCATATGACATACTCAATAAGTCACACAACAAATATGCAAGTGTACAAGGATACCAAAGGATGGCATAATATAGGCTCATTTGCAAAAGCAGCATTTAACAAATATTTAAGAATAGTAAAACAGTAAAGTAATTGATCATCAATTTTAATCAATACTGAACAACACACCCATGCTGCTCAAGCCCAACCATTCTGAACAACCATACCCGACTGTAACGATCTAACTCCAAACCAGGAGCTAAGCAAATTATTACCAGTTATAGCATCAATAATTATTGTGAGAGGTATGAGACTAATCAAGAAAACCATTGCTCAACCCGCCCATGACCGCGGGCACGGCTATTCGAATAGTTTTACTCTGGCCAGTGGTGTACCATTGTACCCACAAGACACAGCCTCAACATCATATCTACCATGCGTCGCGATGCTGGAAAGTACCCGAATAGAGGCTGTGACAATACCCTCTGCACAACACAACTCACCACAGTGCACCATTCCTAGATCATAATCACCCCCTCTATAAATATAACCAGAGGCATGGACTCCCCAGCGACCCCCACGGACTTCTCGCCGCTTCTTAGTCTGGCACCCCGTAATGAACCATGCTATACAAAAGGTAAAGCCGTTGACCACGCTGGCTTGTGGTTGGTACGGTTAATGTCTCACAATAGTAGCTCACGAACCGATCCTTATTTGTCATGAGCACGACCTTCAAAACCATGTGCTCACAACCCACCATTGACAAGTTTTAATTGGCAATAATTAATTAACCAATCACGACTGACCATCGTGAGAAACCATTAAATATAACCAGAAGTGATAGTGTAACATTAGTTATCCCAATCATTTACTAATGTTTCTAAGCATGGGTAAGCAATTATATATATATATATATATATATATATATATATATATATATATATATAGCTTTTACCTGAACCAAACCAATATATAAGGTTCAAGCTAATCAATTTATTACCCAAGGTATCAAGAAATAGGGTAATCAATGCAAACTGGCCATAACAAGGGAATAGGTTCACACCACCCGGTGACATTCGAAAATAAATACACTGTTGAAATAAATAGAGAATTTAAATATAGGATCAACATGCTCAAAGGAATTGTGTTTAGGATCTGTGTGACTTGCCTTGCAATAATCGGTCTTCAATTAGTCATCTGAATCTCTTCCGACACACTCACGAACCTTCGCAACGATGGAAACGACAAGCTAACACGTAAAACGAAGCAAAAAAAACTAATAAAAACCAAATAAACAGTACATAAAAAGTAAACAAACATGTAGATCATGATTTTAGATGAATTTAGAGACTTGAACGGCCTCATTCCGACTTCATATAAATTAGTTATGAATTTTACAAGATTAAACTGATTTTAAGATTTATTTTTAGAAGGGAAAAGGGCTTCATGACATCATCGATGACGTCATCACCGGCGAGAGGCTCGGGACATCACGGTCACCGGCGATCTAGGTCAAGGCGGCGAGAACGGAGGGCACCAACGCGACGACCACGACGCGGGAACCCACTGAGGAGCGGCTCGACGACGAACGACGACGGGAGACGGCCGGCGACGAGATCGAAGCGGCGACGAGCTCGGCTTGACGGCGTCAGTGGCGCTACGGCAGGCTTTGGCTTCGACCCAGGGGTGGACGGCGTGCAGCTCCTCCTTGCGAACCCGGGAGAGGCGACGGCGCAGGTCGTCGACGGCCGAGGCGGCTGGAGCGGCTGCCGGCGGTGGACAGAGAAGATGAACGCGGTGACGGCGCTACAAGCGACGGCGGAGAGAGGGAGAGGTGCCAGCCGAAAAGAGGAGAGGGAGGGGACTCTATTTATAGCCATGGGAGAGAGATCGATCGAACAACGAGAGAATCGGAGCCGGGGTTTTCTAGGGTTTAGTTTGGAGAGATAAACACGAATCGAGCTCGATTCCGCATTGATTTCTCCGGGATAAAGTCCGATTCTTGGGGGAAAAGATAGAGCAGGATAAGAGGAATATTTCCTCTCAACTAATTTTGAAATAACACGAGAGAGGAGACCGGATTTGGAGGGGAAATCGACGGCAATGGCGGCATCGGGCTCTGTCTCCAGCCGGCTGGAGGTTGAAGATGCCACTGTAGCGACAGGGAGGAAAGGTAGACTTCCGGATGGGCTTCTACTTCTTGGCCCGATTGAAAGAGGGACACAAAGCAGACTTCGACAGAGAGTGGGAGAGGGGCTACAGGCTGAGAGGAGATTGGGCCAAGAAAGAGAGAGGACTTTTCCTGTTTCGGCCCGAAAAGGAAAAGAGGAATTTTAATTACTTTTCCAATTAAATTAATCACTGAAATGATCTTTGAATTGTTAAAAATACTTCCAATGCTCAAATAATTTCAAGAAAAATCCTGTAAATACTTCGACACTCAAAGTACTTAACAAGATTATAATCACACCATATAATGATTAATTTAAAATGTGGATAATTACTGAAATGTTGTTTGTATTATTAAAATTAGAAATTGAGCTCCGAAAAATCCGAGAAAATTCCAAAAAGTATAATTAACCATGGATAATTTAATAAAAATTAAATCCATCCATGCTTCATATTTCGGAAATTTTATTACCCACACTTAACTTCACTTGTAAATTAATGAACATTTAATATAAATTCTAATAATAATTTATTAAATAATTTATAAATCCTAAGACGAAAATCAGGAAGTGACAGGAACCTCCGAAGATGTGTGAAACTTGGAGGTCGGAGTCTGGGTAGGCTGAGTCTGAGTCCTGAGTAGCTGCTTCTGCGGCCTTCTCGACTACACGTACTCGTTTGCCTTTCTCCAATGCTAGTTGCTTCGTGAGCGCCTTTTTGATGACGAAACAAGTCTCCAAAGAGTGCTTGTCCAACTTATGTATAGGGCACCATATTTTCTTCGTATTGTCGCCTTGTGGGTCTGGGTGCCTGGGTGGGTCCGCATACTCTGTAGCGAGGACCTCTATTTGAGCTTTCATTTTCCCACTCCTGCGACTCTTCTTCTTGCTTGACTTAGATGCATCCTTGGCTGGTTTCTTCTCTCCCTCCGTCTTCGGCTTGTCGTTCTTGCGTCTCAGGGCGTCATCCGCATGAGCGCATCGATCGACAATCTCGAATAGCCTACGAGCAGTTGTGATCTGTCTTGTCGCCAACTCTTGCGTAGTGTAGCGATCTCGGACACCAGACTTGAACGTGCAGATTACGGAAGCATCGGTGATCTCGGGGATCGTATTTCTGCACTCATTAAAGCACCGAATATAGTCCCTCAATGATTCGCCTGGATTTTGAGTCAACGCGTGTAGGACGTCCTCGATCACGTGGCGCTTGTATGTTCCTTGGAAGTTGGCGACGAACTGCAGCCACAGATCTTCCCATGAAGAAATCGAGTAGAGCGGGAGGTGAACTAGCCATGAACATGTAGATCATTTCAACGCCACCGGCAAATAATTCGCCAATGCGTTGTCGTCTGCTCCGGTAGCGTAGAGTACTGTGGAATAGACCTGAAGGAACTCCTCAGGGTTGGTGCTTCCGTCGTACTTCTCTATTGCTCCCGGTCGAAATTTCTCAGGCCATCGAACCTCTCGTAGAGAGCGAGTGAAAGCTCTACACCTGCCGCCAGGAGCGGTGGGTTGTCAGCGATCATGTGCTCGTCGTGGATGTCGGTCCGATGAGGAAGATGATGAAGATGACGAGGATGATGAGGAATCGCTCGGTTCCGGGGCTGGGTTCCGAGGATGACGCTCGGGTTCTCGCGAGCCTCGTCATCGCCCATCGTTGTTTTCCCGGCGTCGATCTTCATCGTCGTCGTCGTCGTGGCGTCGACCTCGACTTGTATCGCCCAGCAGCCGTTGTTCGCGATTATCGTGTTCTCGGCGGTGGTGGCGATTATCATGGTCTCGGTTCTCGCTCGGATGTCCTCCTTGCTCTTCGTTCTCGCGACATCGCGAAGAGACGCGATGTCGGGAACGATTTTTGTTGTCTCGCGTGTGTCATGCTTCTCGGCGGCCATTCAGATGGTCACGAAGATCGGTGGCTTGACGAGGTGACGCCCGCTGCTCAGGCAATTCCCCATTGGCACCGCCGGTTGACGGTTGTTCTGGCGGTACCCTAGCATTGGCCTCCTCGAACGCGTTACTGAGGTTGGCTACTGATTCCCGTAGTCGTTCTATCCACTGATCGAGATCAACGTTCAGGACGGGATCATAAGGGGTTTCCCTCAGTATTGCGTAGCCAATTGATCCTCCGCTTTTGTGTTGCCACCCGCAGACGTGCTAGTCCCACCGATAGCATACACGTCGCGTGGTGTACTCGTTGATGATGAGGCCTGATCTTCGAGCAGAATGTAAGACAGAAGGCTCATGGGGATCGATATCGATTACCCCGATGAATCGATCTGAGATAGTGGTCGCTCCTCGTTCTTTGTCCGCATCTCTAGGAGAGATTTGCAACTGTTGGACTTTCGGAGGTGATGTCTTCATGGCATTGAGAAAGACCTTACAGCTCGAGAGGTCGTGAGTCCTTGCCATGTGAATGGGACAATGAACATCACGAGTGGGGGAAGTACGTTGAATTCCGCATTCCTTGCAGGCACGGATTTCAGCTTGTACGTCGAGAAAACCGAGCAAGCTTGCAAGTCGTGCCCTTTGGTCTTGTGATTAGGACACCAGGTCCTGGTTGCCTCGGAAGTTGTCCTCGTTGGCTCGTGCTGTTTGTTGGAAAGACAAGAACTGGCCGCGTTAGAATCCTTCTCGGGCATAGACGTTGTCGATGTTCTGTTCTTCGCTCCTGCGGGAGGATCCTCCGACATGGAGTCGACCGGGGCCGTAACCACGTCGTTCTCGCTCCCGGTGCTTACTAGGCCAGTCCGGATCGGCATCATGGTGCAGACCGGGAAGACAATCTCGCCGACTTGAGTCCACACCAGCATTGTTGAAGTTGAAGTTCCTTGGTTGATGCTGGGGTTGACGCTGTCGTCAACGAGGCTTGAAGTCATAGTAGTAGAACCTTGAGCACCAAATCCCCCTACCTGGTGCGCCACTGTCGACGGGGGATACCCGTAAACCGGATATAGAGGGTATTGGGGTACGTTGGAATGAGTATCTATGTAAAACGACATCAAGCAAACAAAAGACAAGGATTATATTGGTTCAAGCCCCTTGGTAGGTAATAACCCTAATCCAGTTGGTATAGGATTATATGATGGAAACCACAGATTACAAAGGGAATAATGGAACTGGATGATACCGACGAGATCGTAGTCGAGTTGGTTCGACTAGATCACCCAGCGACTTGGCTCTTGTAGGTTCCGACACCGTAGGTTGTGGTGGATGGGTTGGCGGTAAGATTCGATGCCTTAGGTCCTGCCCAGGGGGTCCCTTTTTTACCGCGGGTCAGTTGATCTCCAAGTAGGACTCGGAGATATCGGACCCCTCACGATATGGTAAAGACCCAGTCTCGTCCAAATATGACTCCTTCCATCTGTGGATTCTGTTTCTATCACGTGATAGTTTTCCTTAACGTACACAGGAATTATCCGTATACACGCGGGTGTACCGTATCAGTATACAATCGTATGTCCAAAAATAGGGGATATACCTTATCCGTAACCCTAACAAGTGTACACACTTTCTTAATTATTCATAACGTTCCATTCAAACATCTATATTTTCTATGTTTTAGATAAAGCCAAATGAACAGCTATTCTAATTTTACTACTTCCCATCCTACCTTCATTCTAAAAGAAGGCAATCTAACTCATATATCGATAACTGTTGCAATCGGATTGAGGGGCAACATAACACAACTAGAGGAATCTGTACATCAAGGGCAAGTCGATGCAATCTAGTTGTTAAATATGTGATCCGAATTTTGGGTCCATAATATATTTGGATTAGTTTTCTAGTAGGAGTTCCTATTTGGTGTCTTTCTTTTATCGTCTATATATACTCTGGTAAGCCGTACGGGAAGGGGTGACGTTTCTATTGTTATTCCTTATGTTTGTAATCAACTCCTCTATAGTGATCATTGCTGGTGGCGCCCGTGATTTTTTCCTGTAAAGGTTTTTCACGTAAAATTCGTGTCTCCGTTGTGCATCTATTTTTATAACAAGTAGTATCAGAGCATTGGAGATCAATCTACGTCACGCAGCCGCCGCCGGTTCGTCGAATCGTTGAATCAATCTGTCCGCCGCCGTCCTCCCTGCCGCTCGCGCGAGAATTAGGGCAGCAGCAAGCCCATCACACGCGCACGTCCTGGCAGGAAAAGCAACAGCCGGCCGTCAACCAATCCATCTCTCACGCACGGTTCCCGAGGCTGAAAAGAAGTCAAAGAGGGGACCGATCAGGTTCCTGTTCATGTGAATTTTTATTCACGTGGAATTGCTACGCGCACACAAGCTTGTGTACCAGGAAGACTTCAGATCTACGCTACGTGCACGCTAGAAGTGTACCAGGTTTCGTGTTTTTGCTAGGTTTACCCTAATTTATTACTAGCAAATTCAGGATTAATTCCCATGTTGAGTTTGAAGTATGATCTAGCACTCCTGGATCGATACACAAGATTCTCACTTTGGCAAGTGAAGATGCGAGCCGTTCTTGCACAATAAGACCTCGATGATGTGCTTTCTGAATTTGACAAGAGGACATAGGATTGGTCCGGCGATGAGAAGAAAAGGGATCGTAAGGTTATGTCATATATTCATCTTCATCTATCTAACAATATTTTGTAGGAGGTGCTTAAGGAGGAGACAGCCGCTGGGCTGTGATTGAAGCTGGAACAAATATGCATGACTAAGGATCTTACCAGTAAGATGCACCTGAAGCAAAAGTTATTTTTGCACAAGTTGCAAGATGATGAGTCCGTGATGGACTATCTCTCCACTTTCAAGGAAATTGTTGCTAATCTTGAGTCTATGGAGGTAAAGTATGATGAAGAGAATTTAGGCCTTATTCTATTGTGTTCATTGCCTAGCTCATATGCAAACTTCAGGGATACTATACTTATGAGCCAACACAGAAAGAAACACACCTCCAGCGATTCATGTGTGAGCACATAGATTGATGGGCCCACAAGTTAGCTTGAACCAACCTAAAGTGGGACCAAACCACCAGGCACCGCCGTAGGGGCCGACGTATCAGTCCTTGGTGAAAGGTGGTTGAGAGAGGTGGTACTGACGATTCGACCGAACAGGTGGGAGTCCCGCGGGAATTAGTAATATTACTTATTAACATAAGCATGGTGCTTAGGTTAGTTAAATGTTGTTGGATGCGAGTATGATCCATGGAAAGTGAGGGAGGTGGCAAGTGGTGACAGCCCTATCCATCCTTTGTATTTCTCCACATCCGGGTATGACGGAGGATTCGTAAAATGCCATAACCACGCTAGCAGAGTAGCGGGGAACGGTCTCTCGATAGTACCTGGGTGCCTAGAACTAAATCCTAGCCTTGTAAACACGTATGTGTTAAGTGTATACTAGACATTACTAGTATAGAAGTACATATGAACCATAGCTCTGTTTAGTTCTTTCCTGCTTAGTGTATCTTTATTAGAGATGAATCTCTTGTGCGTCACACTACTCATATAGCTTGATTATGGATACATGAACTCTACCTTTACACCACCGCTCCCCTGTGGAAATATAAATACAATATCCTTGGAATTCTCTTGGTTGAAATGCTATAGCAGTATCCATGCGCTTGAAGATTTTCCGGAGACCATAAGAAATACCAACAGCTTGCAACTCTTTGAGATCCACTTTCACCCTTGCTTCTTCCTCTCCACCGATCTTCATGTTTGGATTTCGTTTGTGTGAGAGAGTGTTGGATTTGAGTTTGCATGCGTGTTTGGTGTTGACTTCATGAGGATTTATTGAGGACTTGATTCATCCCCAAGATAATCTTGCTTCTACTTTTACTCTTAGGGGTTGAGGTCTCCTAGAGGGCCAGGCATCGGTCTTAAGCCACCGATCTACTTGCGTTTGGCCGGAAGTTTGTGAAAGTTGAATCTCACCTCCGAAAAGGAAGAGATACCACTAATGGAAAAATGAGTGCTTTGTGCAACCTCTTGATGAAAGGGTTGGCGAAGACCTGGCTCTTTGTGACTTCCTCAACATAGACTAGAATCCCCTCAAGGATTCGAACTTCAGGAACACCTCATCTTGCAAGAACATTGGTGATATCACTCTCTCTCTCTCTCTCTCTCCTTACTATAGCTTTGCTTTCTTGTGCCGCTTCTAGTCTTGTTGTTGTTTGTGCTTGCTCGTCTTTCTTGTGACTAGCTAGATACAGTTCTCCTTGTGCATTTCGTTTGGTCTGTGATTATTGGGAATATCCGAAAATACTTTCGGATATTCGAAAAGTACTACTTCCACATTTACATATGTTTTTAAATTAGCCTATTCACCCTCTTCTAGGCCTAAGTGACACTTTTAGTATCATTGTTTGTTTTTCCGTAGGGAAGATGACACTATAAATAATGGGTTGATATATTCAAAATCATGCTATAACTAATATATTTTGGTCTAACACAGGTAAATGATAATCATGGTAATAGTTAGGTAGTGTGACACATAGAAGAACCATCTCAATAAGTAAACTAGCGCTCGAAGAAAGACAAAACAAATAGCTATGGTTTCATATGTACTTCTATAATTATCATGCTTAGTCGATACAACAATCATATACATATATATGGCTAGGATATAGTACTATGCACCTAGGCACTACAGAGAGACCATCACATGTTAGGTCTGCCAGTGTGGTTACGGTATTTAGTATTTACCAAATTTTACATCATACCTGAAAGTGGAGAAATACAAAGGACGAACAAGGCTATCACCACCTGCCGCCTATCTCACTATTCGTGGGGCACACCCACATCGAATGATATTTAATCAATCTACACACTATGCTTACATTGCTAAATAATATCACTAATTTCCTCAGGACTCCCACTCTACATATGGACAAGTAAAAACTAGTACGACACGTTAACATCATTGGACCAACGCTGCAGCATAGATCGACTACCGAGCATATAATGACAAAGCAATATATAACCTACGAGGACAATTAAATATAGAAGTGTCATGGTTATGGATACCACATATCCAATATTAGTTGTCGCGCCCAGAGATTCGACAACCCGAATCACTGGCTATCTGTGCATTTAACCTCTGTCCAGGCATCAACCAGAGTACACATATGACGATTGGATACATTTCCACGTCTTACAAAAATATAAAATAAACTCAGCAAAGCAGCGGGAAAACTAAAGAACATCTAAACTTAATCTTCTCAAGCTTCCTCCAAATCCACAGGCAAAACCTCGATGTCTGGCACAAGCTTAGTCCTCATAGAACTTACCATCCGATCAATTCTCTGCTTCTGGGGGATCAGGAAAAATAAAGCAAGACTGAGAGCAACCACCGTACTCAACAAGTCATACCAAAGGGAAGGTATAATGCAAGGATATTCAAATGAATGGCTCATAGGATATTTGTAGTAAAAAGCAGCATTTATAAATCATAAGTTGAAAGCAGTCAAGCAGTAGATATAATTAAGCAGTATTAACCATCATCACTATACAACACTAAATCCACGTTGAAACAGGCCCAACCAAACCAACTGAACTACACCAGTTCATTAAGTCAAATTATTAAGGTGAGACTAGTCACGGTGAGCTGGTTGACCACCCAATAACCACGGGTACGGCTATTCGAATAGTTTTACTCTGATCAGAGGTACAACTTTACCTATAAGACACGATTCCGCGCATGCTATAATGCCCCGAAGTACTGCCACGATACTGCAAAGGGGTAAATCATGACAAAACCCTCCATATAACCACCCCTAACCGACACACCCACCTCCGATTTCACCCCCATCCCTATACAGACGATGGGCAGTCCCTTCTCGTGCCTAGGTAAATCCAGAAGCAGCATAGACCAATATACTGGTCCATCCATACTCCATCATGCCGACCTTTGCCAACGGTGTGTTAGCTAGAAAAGATTATACTTTAGATTCGGGCCTGTGGTTAGTACGAGTATATCTTCTAGGGATTCCTGAGAACCGGTCCTTAATTGTCATGGGTGCTACTTGCAAAACCATGCACCCACGACCCACTAATAAAGCATATTTTAATTAATTAATTATATACCAAGGTGGTATAACATTATCATAATAATTAAGGACTAAAATATAGTGAATCTCCATTGTGAGCTAGTTGATCTAAGCATGGCTAAGCATTCCTAAACCAACCATCTAGTCAAATTAATATCCCAGGCTATCAATGAATCATGGTATTCAAAAGGCTGAGTACATGTAAATTCCATCCTGCATGACATTATAAAATAATGCAATTTTAAGAGAAAAGTAGGGATTTTGCAATTAGTCTTAATATGATCAATGATATCCGTATGACTTCCCTTTCTCTTGAGCTGATGGAACCTCGGCGACCACTTCAAAATAAACTAGAGCATCGAAACTGCCGGAATCTAAACGATAAACAAGGCACACAATAAATACAAGCTATAAAGCTACTGAAACAACAAAAGAAACCAATTTTGGATTCTAGACATTTTAACGAATTTACTGCGACTTGAATGGATTAAAACGGAGCTCAGATTATATAGTTATGAATTTTATAAGATGAGCTGTGTTATTACTAATAACCGAAAAACCTTAGTCATTTAATACATATTATTGCACATAGATAAATAGATCAATGGAAATAAACCTCCAGTAAGCAAGCCTCATGAATTAGTGACTCAACGAGTAACCTCATCGTGCCACAGGACCATCCAAGCGGTCAACCGAACCGGCGGCTTAGAACGACAACAGAAAACTAGACAAAGTTTACAGCAGAGACTCGTCATGGCAAACGATATGCCGGTAGGAATTTAGGGCTGCACCTATGGCTTTGCAACATGACTACCGAGCTATGACACAACGGCAAACCACGACGACACCGCGGGAGAGCGGCGGCGGCTCGGCTCGGCTTCGCTCGGCCGGCGGCATGACTAGGGCAACAGTGGCGCGACAGGAGGGTGGTGGCGGCGCGGCACCGAAGGCGTCGGCGGCGACTCGGCTAGAGCAGCGGCGACTAAACTAGGGCTAAGCTATACAACTACACGATAAACTAAAACACAGGGAAGACCGAACGGAATCCTCACCGAGAGAACAACAGCGACGATGGCAACCCGGTGAGGATGACGACAACGACGCTAGAGGAAACCTAATTAGAAAAGATTAATCGGATGGGTTAGGGTTATAGCCACAACTTCACCAACACAATTATAGGGAATCTTACTAGTGATGCGAAGGCGATGGCAAGCGGCGGCGGTGGCAAGAGGCGGCGGCGCGGCAACAGGGGGCGGCGGCGCGACAATAGAAGGTGGCGGTGCTAGGGTGGCATGTAGGCTAGGACTCCAACAAAACAAAAATAGGAAAAACAGGGGTAGGGTGGCTTATATAGGGGTGGAGGTAAAAGAGGTGGGGCCGGAGGGGAATAGAGTCAGCAGGGGGAGGGAGGGAGACTGACTCGGCTTCGGGGAGGGGAGGCGGCGCGCGCGCGGGGAGAGGGAGAGAATGGGCAGCAGCCGAATAGGATAGGGAGAGGGAAGAAAAAATAGGAATGGGAGGTTAGGCTTAGGACTTTCCTAAAAAGGAAAACAAATGCGGTGACATTTTAGGAAAAGAACGGAAACGGTTCAGTGAACGAAAACGGACATGGTTCGCCATGCAAAACGAAACCGTAGAAAGAGAGGGGTGTGAATCGGGCACGATTGATGACCAAAGGCGGGAAAGAATAATTAATTACTTCAAATCTTGACAAATTAAATTAACAACATGTACTTCGATGCTCTGAATATTCCACTTTAAGTCCTGTTAGTGATTTAAAGCAAAGAGAATTAGAAAAAAATTTCTCCCCGACAATTCCGATTATTAAACACATTGTTAATTTGGGTTTTTTCCTAGTTAACCGATGTAATTTCTTTAGACGATTTATTGGTGAATTAGAACTACGGGAAAGGGGAAAACTCCGGCTGTGACAGTAATCGACTAAGCTCGGCGGGGCCCACCACATATCAACTCTTGTACGGAATCATACCTCGTATATAGAAGTAGTTTCGGGTAAGGAAGGACAAGTAGAGTTTTATATGGAAATAACAAGGACTACTCGGATTGTATCCATATTGGTCTCCCTAATTCTACTTAGACAAGGGGACATCTATGGGTATAAATACAAGATCCCCTAGGAGGACAGGGGACAAACCAACAAGACACACAAGTCATAATAGACACATAAGCCATGATAAGCCAAACATCGACATCAGAGATTAGCCTAGACAGACCCAATCCAGTGCCTGCGGAGGCCGACAAAAGGGATCTAGCGCAATCTCTGATCTCGACGAGCTCGTATTCGAAGAGGAAGACTACCATGTCATCGACTACGTGTTGGTGATCTATGCTGCCATATTTTCAACTTCATTTTATTGTATTATCCATGCATTCAATGTATTATCAAGGAATAAGTGGAACTACATTATTTGTAAGTTATATGTGTGTAAGAAATGCTAGTTCTCTTTTATTTGTTGGGCAAATTGACAACTGAAATCGGTAAATAACAATCATCAACAGTATACAATCGGTATCAGCTTGTATCGAGGGGTATTACGCGGTACCGATGGATAGTAGATCCAGTCTTGACGGGTATCAGCTAGTACCAATAGAGTACCAGATCTGGTAACTGTCTGCTATTATCCGGTTTGAATGAGATACCATACGATAATTACCTTGAAGTCTCTTAATGTGTAAACTTGAAGCTAATTATCCAACTTGCAATCCAATAACAGTACTAGTACTTTTTTTTAGAGGAAAAGAACTCTCCATTAACTTAAGGACTCAGCAAAATAACAGTACTAGTACTAGATGTGTATCGCCTTCCTCCTTTGTAACTATCCGGACAGTCGTCAGGCTTAATTAATTAATATACACTCGTACCCAACAAAAAAATAATATACAAGCTCGTATATAGAGCCCACCACTCAGCTTACCCTCTGCCAGATTAATTGCATATATAGTCATCTCTATGTACACAATACTTCTGCTCTAGCTTATATTTAGTTCCTAATCCTTTGCAGCATCTGCAAGAAGTTGTAGCGGTTAATTTTTCAACACGCTTCAACCATGGCACACACCATGGTGAGCGTTGCCACAGGGGTCCTGTGCCCTGTGATTGGGAAACTCTCTACTCTATTGCAGATGAAGTACAACAGGCTGAAGGGAGTAGATAATGAGATCCTCTCCCTGAAGGATGAGCTAAGTAGTATGAATGCTCTACTCCTAAAGCTAGAGGATATCGATGACCTCGATATCCAAGTGAAGGAGTGGAGGGACCAGATCCGGGAGTTATCGTATGATATTGAGGATAGAGTTGATTATTTCATGTACCAGGTAGATGGTGATGCCCACAGGCGTGAAAGCATAAAAGGTTTCTTGCAGAAGAGCATTCGACAACTGCGGATGCTTTGAGCAGGTGACAAGATGGCTCATCAAATAATAAAGTTAAAGGCTCGTGTTGACATGGCGAGTGAACGTCGCAAGAGGTACAACTTTGATGAGACCTTGTCAAGTTCAATTGGTGTGGTGCCGATCGATCCTCGATTACCAGCACTCTATGCAGAAAAAGAAAACCTTGTGGGCATTGATACACCAAGAGTAGAGCTCATCAGGTTTTTGACTGAAGGGGAGGATAAATTGCTGCAAAAACTGCAGGTGGTATCTATTGTTGGACTTGGTGGACTAGGAAAGACAACTCTTGCCCGTCAAGTTTATGAAAAAATTGGTGGGCAGTTTGATTGCCAAGCATTTGTGTCAGTTTCTCAAAAACCCGACATAAGGAAAATATTCAAAAATATACTGATCAATATAACAGAGCTCGATTATGGAGCCATAGATGCATGGGATGAGGAGCGGCTCATCAATAAACTCAGGGAATTTCTCAACGATAAAAGGTACGTACTTCTATTTTTAACTTCGTACTATTACCCTAATCGATAATTATTTATTTCATTACCCCTACTCTTTTCAATATACATGGTACAACCGCCTGCTCAAAATATTAGGTGGTCATTGCAAATTATTTTCAAAGAGAAAATAGCCTAAAACTCTTACATGAATGAGTTTCTTGACCCATGAGAATTTTGTTTTACTGCAAGAACCAGTAGCGCATCTAGAAATATTTTACAGCTCGAGCAAACTTTACTATAGCTAGTATTTACTACATAAATTTTATTTCTAATTTTATAATTAGATTAAATTTTAATGGATAAACCACCGACGAGCCCAAGCAGCTGCCTGGGTTGCCGGCCGGTAGATCCGCCCCTGGCAAGAACATATATTTCTAACAGTAGAAGATAGGAAAAAAAACAAGACCATGCCATCCCTCTCATACCAAACAGGCAGCCAGGACCATATCCCTAAAAGCAGGGATTACCCCTGGCCCTGAGTTATCAAGGGTGACTCATCTATAAAAATACCTTGATCCGTTTTCCATACCAATGCGTTCATATGCGAAAATTGTTCTTACGTAAGACCATGCGCCTACTTATGAAAATGGATTTTCACATGTGAGCTGGTCGCCAGCTAGCGAGTGGAATTTTTCTTTTTCCTATCCCCTAATCATAAGCTGGCTGCCCAGCTAGTCGCATATGAAAACCTGTTTTGTCCACAAGTACAAATCTATTCTAGTGGTGCCATTCACTATGAATGATTTATCGAATTAATTAATTTCATTTTACTTGACTATATAGCTCATACAACTAACTCAACTTGTGACACAAACGGGGCAAAAAAGTTACGTCGACCATGTGCTACTACCCTAGGAATAAACTAGTATTCTAAAGGCTTGTATAAAGGGTAAATATAATTACCTTTTTTTTCTCATTTCTGTAACTATCTAGCCTCCCTCTCTTTTCATCATTTGCATGTTAATGCACCGACTAACTACTCCCTGCTGTACTTTTTCGAAGATATTAATTAATGGATAACGAACCATGACACATTCCACTCAAAATTAGGGCATGTTTAGTTCATGGAAAGAAATTTTTTTGGATGTCACAACAGACGTTTGACCAGATGTCGGAAGGGGTTTTCGGACACAAATGAAAACCTAATTTCATAACTCGCCTGAAAACCGCGAGACAAATCTTTTGAACCTAATTAATCTGTCATTAGTATATGTGGGTTAATGTAGCACTTATGGCTAATCATGGACTAATTATGCTCAAAAGATTCGTGTCGCGATTTTTCCCCTTACTGTGCAATTAGTTTTTTAATCTATATTTAATATTCCATGCATATGTCAAAAGATTTAATGTGATGTTTTTGAACTAAACCAGGACTTACTTCTCTTTTGTTTCACCAATTCCTCAATCGTGCCTAAATAAAATAATAAGGTTTATAGGTGCACTTTTTTGGTGGTTTACTAGTAATTAATCCTCCAGTCACAAAAGAATACTATTATTTAAACATTTCAAAGTTAATAAGACATAATTATGACCGCTTAATTATTTTTCGTAAAATATCCAAATAATAGTAACACAGGTACACAATTACGAAAGTTTTAGTTAATAATAACAAATTAAATTTGGTTATGCTTTCATACATCGAAATCTATATTCTAAACAATAATAAAAGTTAGCCTAGTTTAACTACACCAACTCTAAAAAGACATTTTTTAATTATGACCGGATGAATTACTAATTTTCGCATATCTGACGCATGTATATGTGTGCCTATGTGTGGGATTATCATTTGTTAATTATATAGGTACTTTGTCGTAATTGATGATATCTGGAGCACAACAGTTTGGACAACAATCAGATGCGCTTTCTGTGAAAATCACCGTGGCAGTAAAATATTGTGTACAACACGTATCATTTCTGTAGCTGAAACATGTTGCTCAGCTGACTGAAAAAATATTTATGAAATGAAACCCCTGTGTGATGTTTATGCTGAAAAATTGTTCATCAAAAGGATTTTTGGCTCTGAAGATCAATGTCCTGCTTATTTGAAAGACATATATATTGACATCTTGAGAAGATGTGGTGGTTTACCATTGGCGATTATTTCACTAGCTAGCTTATTGGCTAACAAACCACGCACAAAAGAACAATGGGGGAGGTACAGAAATTCTATTTGCTCAGCAACTGAGAACGTTCCTAGTGTAAGCAACATGCAGAGGATTCTATCTCTTAGTTATAATGACCTGCCCCACTATTTGAAGACATGCTTGCTATATCTGAGTACATTTCCAGAGGATGTGCTGATATGGAGGGATCCATTGATAAGAAGATGGATAGCCGAAGGGTTCATCACTACACAAGGTGAAGGTGGACGAACTTTAGAGGAAGTCGGAGAGTGCTATTTTAATGAACTAATCAATAGGAGCATGATACAACCGGAGGAAATCCAATACGACGGGCAAGCTCATGCTTGCCGAATGCATGATATGATTCTAGATCTTATTATATCTAAATCAGTTGTTGAAAATTTCATCATTTCATTTTCTCATAATTATTTATTGGGATGTCAAGACAAGGTAATTCGTCGACTTTCCCTCGACTGTCGAGAGCGAGATGTTATACTTCCAGCAACCATGGCTCTTTCGAGTGCTCGATCACTTGTTGTGTATGGGTCCACCGAACACATTCCACTTATTTCAGCCTTCCATGTTCTGCGTACAGTTGCCATAGAAAGCAATGATAAACTGAAAAATTGTTATCTCAGGGATATTAGGAGATTATTTCAGTTAAAATACTTGAGGCTGAGTGAAGTTAGCATAAGTGAGCTTCCTGAACAGATAGGCGAGCTACAAGAACTACAGACACTAGAACTCCAACGTACCAGCATAAAAGAATTACCGAAGAGCATAGTTCGGCTGAAAAATTTAGTGTTTTTGGTTGCTGATGGCATAACTCTACCAGAAGGAATAGGAAATATGAAAGCTTTGCAGAAACTTGTAGGGGTGAAAGTTGATATCAGCACCCCAGTGGATTGTTTGCGTGAACTGGGTGGTCTGAATGACCTGAGACGTCTGTATATAATATGGTGTGTTAGTGATGCATACCCTGACAAGAAAACATACACAGATAGCTTTATTTCCTGCATCGACGAGCTGTGTACATTCAAGCTTCGGTACCTACAAGTTGGATGCGATGTTACAAATGATTCTTCTCTGGATTTCATGCTGGATTCTTGGTATCACCCTCCTTACCCACTTTACAATTTTCAGATGACCACATACTACTGTTTCCCCATAATTCCAGAGTGGATGGCCACGCTTTTTAACGTCGCATTCCTGGACATCAATGTTACTTCTGTGGGGAAGGATGTTCTTCGGATCCTTGGGGACTTGCCTTCTCTCTTATCTCTTTCAATTACGACGAAAACAATTGTATCAGAAAGGCTAGTCTTCGGCAGCAATGGGTTCCAATGTCAAAGAATTTTACTTCCATTCATGGCATGATGTCGTTGGTCCTTTATTGTTTGAGGTTGGGGCTATGCCAAAGCTCGAAAAGTTTTGGTTCAACTTGTCAGCACAAACAGCAGGATCTCTAAACAGCAACTTCTATGTAGGCCTCCACAACATGGTTTGCCTCAAGAATCTTGTCATTGAGGTAGACTGTAGGGAGGCGAGGGCAGAACAAGTGGAGGCTACAGAGGCTGCTGCCAAGAATGCTATTGCAAACAATCCTCTCCCCGATCATCTCAATGTTCAAATCAGAAGAAACTGGGTACACAGAATAATAAAGGACACGGTCATGGGCAACAGCGTTGTGGAACAGCAAGAGGAGACAACAGTAAAGATTCATTATAACTGAAAAAGTGTACTGTGGTGCAAGTAAGTAAACATGACTACACGAGTACTCAGATTACTCCAACCCTTGCACACACCTACAATTATTTGTGCTACTACAACAACTACTACTAATTAGTACTTTGTTCAGGAATTGAATGGGAACAATATCGTTGGAGGTATGTCACGAGAGCCTTCGACTGAGCCTGCCGAAAGCAGTTCACAGCCGCCAGGGTGAAGCGTGGCGGCAAAGTGCGCGAAGACGAACGCTCAGCATGAATCACTAGGGGAAGCCAAGGGACTGAAGTGACCAACCGATCAATGGAGGCCCACTTGGTGTCCTAAGAAGAAGCGCTGGGTGAATTGCCTACAATTATCCTCATAAATATCTCTATCATAAGGGTAGCCATATAAATTTCTCTGTATTGAGTAATCCTAGGGTACATGAGCTTGTACTAAGTTTATAAATAGGACCCAAGGGGCATGTATTGGGAGGATCCCAAGAAATTTTAAATATTAATACATTGTTTTTACATTTCCACAAATAGCGAACCTTGTCTTTCAATGGACTCTGTTGTCATTCGACAAAAGCTGGTGCTGACTGTGGGGAACCTAGGCCGAAACCACTTATGCCACTCTTGATATTTCTTAACGATATTACTACGAACATAATCCAAGGAATGCTCTATGTTACAGATATAAATCCACAAGCACACGGATATATCACTGTAGCAATTCACCCGAAAGTATTTTCAATGTATCATATTTATTTAATCTCAAGGGAAGATATGGTAAGAGAGTACTATTCTAATAAATTCTTATCACTAGCCGCCAACCCGTGGTTGCACGGAATGTTAATCTAAAATATGTTGTCGTGTGATAAAAGTATTGGTTTTTCTGGTACAAATTATAAGTAGACTTTCTATTACTGACAGTTAAATGTAATGTAAAGTTCAATTTACTTTGCAGTTCTAAAGACAAGATTATTTTGTCTCTGCTAGATACCTTTTTTTTCTAAAGACAAGTTCTAAGTGTAACGCCCCAGGTAGCCACGTACCTAGAGTGCCACACTAAAAAAACACTCAAAACCACTAACTCCCGAAATTATTAGAAATTTCGGCAGAGTCTCTGCTAAAAATACGGACATCCACGACAGGTTGTTATAAGATAGATCAATAACGAATTAACCAACACATTGCTAACCATCCTAGCTTCATAAATTCCATGTGAAAATAAGGACCAGAACTTTAAATGACCTCTACAAGTTCTACACAAAACTTTGCTAAGCAGAATCATAGTCTAAAACTAAATTTCAATAGTATGCAATAATAATGTGTAGTCTAGGGGTGCTACTCCCGTCCCATGCCAATCAATGTCATTAGGTACCTAAAAACCAAATTAAACACAAGAGTGAGTAAAGAATACTCAGCAAATACAATATTGACCTAGTAAAACATACACAGGTTTATGCAATAAGAAAACCAATATGAAACATTTGACTTCCTTCAATTTAAAACGAATGAGGCAAAAAGTAGTAGTTCCCTCCCGGGCAGGTGTGAATATCCTCTAAGCAATACCGGTAAGCCGAGCAAGCGTGATCAGCGCTTCTCAAGGATCATGAATAAAGATCCAAATTGCACTCCCATGACTACGCGTGGTACTTGAATAATGTAAACAAAAACTTCTGAAACTTCTGAAAGAATGAAACATGAATAACGTCGTGAATTTGAACCTGAAGTGAAATATGAATACGTAGCATAGCACCAACACCATACAATTGATAATAGGAAGCTTCGAATAATAATTGGCTAAATAAAACCAAACAAAGTAACACACTTTATCCATCACACAAGTCCGTCTTGTACTTGCCTTAACTTCTTCGATAATCCAACTCAACTCCTCTAACGTTGGAATCCTCCACACCTGTAGAGAAAAACTACGCATAAACCACTATATCCAACTAATGATAATGATAGTTACAAGGGACATTTAATAAAATCGAAACCTAGAATATATAATTTTTTTACCAATTTATACTAAATAACCTATAGCTGTTCCCTTACTGTTTTATGCGTAACTCATAAACCGTCTAACCAAATCTAGAAAATAATACAACTTCGGACATCTATACAAAATTGTCTACAACTTTCTTGTTGGGCAAAAAAATCCGATTATGCCTCTGCAAATCCCAGATTAAGGAAAACGAATTGCTGTCCTGATTTCTGGACCCGGTCAGCAGTACTATTTTTGTTGTTTCTCCTAAACCGTTTATCGGAATCGAGGGAAACCAACGGCGTTAGAAAGATATCGACGATGACTACAAACTTTATTTTGGACAACTAATCTGAATCCTGATGGTTTAACACCAGAATTGAAAATACGTTTTCAGCCCCTAATCAAGAACCTCAAAAATTGCACGAGCGGCTATCGAATAAATTTCTATTTGAATCTTATACTTCTACGGACTAAAGAGAAGTTTCCTCTGCAGAGGAGGAACACTACCTTGCGACAAATTTCCCTAATTTGTGAAATCGCTGAAATTCCGCAACGTTGCTCTGCCTTTTCCTTTCCTTCTTCCTCCTGTACAACCTCTCTGTACCCTTCTCTCTGATCAAGCAGCAGCAACAGCAGATTGGATCAGCACCCAATAGCAGCAGCAACGCACAAGCAGCAGCAACAGCAGATCGGCAGCAGCCGCAGCAGCACAAGCAGCAGCAACAGCAGATCGGCAACGATAGAAGGAGCAGGAGCAGGAACTCACCGGGAAGAAGGAAAACGGAAAGAAAACACCGGTTGTGATGGATGACGACGGCTGTGGTCTCCGGCTATGGTCGTGGCGGCGACGCAAACACGGCGGCGGCAACCGGGATGACGGCAGCGGCGGCAAGCGTGCAGGAGCGGCTAGGGCTGGCTGCTAGCGATACTTTTTTTTCCTTTCTTTTTTTCTTCTTCTGTTGGTTAAATAGAGAAAGACTAATGAAGATCGAACGGCCCACAATAATTCGGTCACTGGAACTTCGTTCGGACTCTGATTAGTATAAACTTATAGTCTATTTTGCACTACTCAGCGAGCTCTATGCGTTCACAGTTCCTGATCGCTTTAAAAGTTAAAATCTTGCGTGTTTGTTCTAATATTCCCCGAAATATACTAATACGAAATTTGGGGTATTACATTCTTTCCCCCCTTCAATCGAATTCGCCCTCGAATTCGCCCAACCATAATCTAGAATGCCGGGTATTACATTCCTCCCTCCTTCAATCGAATTCGCCCTCGAATTCGTCCAACCATAATCTAGAACGCCGGGTATTACATTCCTCCCTCCTTCAATCGAATTCGCCCTCGAATTCGTCTAGGTGTACCTCGAACAAGTACAGAAGGAACTCATAGGTAGGACTTATATAACTCACCAGGTGTGAACAACTCCGGATACTTCTCCCGCATCTATGACTCAAGTTCCCAGGTTGCTTCTCGCTCGGTCTGGTGCATCTAGAGAATCTTGACATATTTAATAGTTCTGTGCCTCAGCACTGTTTCAGATTCCTTCAATATTCTTACTAGACGGGATTCAAATGTCAAATCTTGCTCAATGGTCACCGGCTCTACGGTAATATGATGTTCAGGGTCTCTCAAATATTTTCTCAACATGGAAATATGGAATACATCATGCACACCTTTCATGGGCTCTAGTAACTCGAGGCGATACGCTAGGATTCCAACTCTTTCCACTATCGAGAATGGACCAATATGTTTACCTTTCGTTCCAAATCTCACAACACCTTTGGCAGGAGATACCTTTAGAAGTACTTGATCACCCACTTTAAATTCCAATTCCCATCTTCTGACATCGGCATAGCTGTTCTGCCTACTTTGAGGTGCAAGCATGTGTTATCATATTTCTGCTATCCATTCTGTAGTCTATTGAACCCAATCGGGTCCTAAAACAGCTCTCCCCCCTATGGAATCCCAACAACAATGGGGATCGACACTTTCTTCCATAAAGTGTCTCATAGGGTGCCATTCTAATGCTAGCATGGTAACTGTTGTTGTAAGCAAATTCTACAAGTGGCAAATGATCCTCCCAACTGCATTTTCATGAAAGAATACATGATCTCAACATATCCTCTAGAGTTTGAATAGTCCGCTCAGATTGACCATCAGTCTGAGGGTGAAAAGCCGTACTGATATTCAATTGAGTATCAAATGCCTCTTGTACAGATTCCCAGAACTTAGAAGAAAATTTAGCATCCCTATCAGAAACAATCGAGCGAGGCACACCGTGTAACCTCACTATCTCCCCCCTATGGAGTTAGATGTTGGTTTGTTAATCTAGATGTGCGGGTTGTGTTGTGTTTTCCTGTTTATAGATGACATTTTTTTTTATCTTGGATTGCAGGTCCCAGGTGACAATCAAGACAGTACTCACTCAGTGTTGTACCCTTGCTTTTATCTCCGCCAGCCAAGAACTGAGTGGCAGACCGGCAGGTAAGTCTGCAAGTAACATGACAAATAGAAATTATTCCCATCTGTCAATTCTTATCTTATACAGAAACCGATGTGTTTGCTCTGATTTATATTAATGATTTAACAATTTATAAATGGTAACCTGTATCCAGTACGTACTGAATGGGCTGTGGTTAATTGAGCTTTCAGTCCATAGGCGTGATAAAATATGCTGCATGCAGTAGGCTTCAATCTATCAGTAGACCAATCAGTAAGTTTTTCTAATGAAGCATTCGGTGTAATAATTTTATTTTTATGAGATGCTGAATGACATGCTCAAACTGTAGCTCTTGCTCAGTTGTTCGTCCTAATCTTTTTATAAGTTTTGAGCAATGCGGCACAGATTTGCAAGAGCAATGTGGAATGAATTCTACCGTTAAACTTACGAACTGACCAAAATACACTATGTGCATAATCCTCAGATTTTCTTCCAATTTCCAAACTAATATTGTTAGTTCTGCAATGGATAACAATGGTGGGGTTCTGTACCAACATCGTCAACAAGAATAGGTGACAGTTTCATCCATCCAGTTAATGGCATATTCATCGAAAGTCCTGCAGCGGGTAAAAATGAATTATTTATACATTAGATTGTGCAGTTTATGTTGTCATGTAGCTACACAGACATCAGCCACGTATGTATCAAGGAGTTCTGATATATATGCAGGTTGAAACATGACTTGTAACTCACAGGTTGGCTGTCAACCATATCATATATAGAATTCCATCACCCGTGAGTTTGCTTGCTTTACTGTTCTTTCTACCCTTTTACCTAAACTCGTATAATTGATCTGGATATATTTTATATGATCCCCTTGTTATATCTGTGTCTTAGCTAAAAGTATTTGTAAACCAGTGAAATACAATTGAAATAATCCGGCGAGATTTGAAGTTAATGTATTAATTTTTTTCCCGTTGCAACGCACGGGCACCCAACTAGTGTAGTTATAATTTGGCTCTGGACGTTGTGGTAGGATGAAGCATGGGTGGGCACGGACGGATGTTACGTAATTAAAATTTGACTCGCGATGATGTGTTCATGATTGCGGATGACACGTAACACGTCTGTAGGCTAAAATTGATGTGTACAGAGTAAAATTTTGACTCATAACGTGGTGTAGGTAGTGGCGGATTGGATGGATTGCCGGCGTAAAATCTAGTTAAAAATGACTGATGATAGTAAAATTTTGACTCATAACGTGATGTTGGTGGTGGCCGATTGGGTGGACTGCCGGCGTGAAATAAAGTAAAACAATGGCTCACCATGTCGTGGTGGGTGGTGTTGAAGTGGGCTGCGGGGACACGTTGGCTGGAGTGCAGGCAGGAACTGAATCAGGCGCCACCTAATACGTAGCACCGTAAAGTGCTATATAGTGTGTGTATGTATATAGGTATGTATGTACGTACGTATGTATGTATGTATGTATGGATTCAAAAGCTCAAGAAAAACATCACCCTATGCTTGTCAAAGAACAGCTGTAGACGCTATTCGTACAGTGGGTTTGCAACGAGCAGAATTTATGGTAAAGGGTGCTAGTAGTGGAAGAGATGCTGCATTACGAGCCATTGCTAAAAGTGGTGTACGATTAAGCTGTATACGCGATGTAACACCTATGCCGCATAATGGGTGTCGACATCCTAAAAAAAGACGTCTGTAAAAGAATTAAACCCCTTTCAAGAGAAATAAACGATTCAATGATCAAATAATAATACTAGTCTATATGGTTCGAGAGGAGTTAGCAGGATCCACTCAAACACTACAGTGGAAGTGTGTTGAATCAAGTAAATTTGTTTGGTGCTCCATGGTGCCTGGGCACCATGATTGAAATTGAGTATATACCCAATTCAAATAAGTATGAATTTTTTAAATATTTAGATAGTAACATTAACTACTTTACTAGCTAGTTCAAAAGAAGTTTGAACTGAATTTAAATATATTTTTGTTAGATTTTGATTCTAGGTATATAAGATCAAAACATATAATTAGTTAGGTATGTAATAATGGATTGTGAAATAAAGTTAAATTTGAGTTATTTTATTGCTACGTATAGGTATGAATCGAATTCTTATAACTAGATATATACTCACAATTTGAATATATATGATAGAAAATATAATGATGCTAGCCGCGCAATCAGCGCGGGCCACCATGCTAGTTAGGCATGAAACGAATGCAGATTGATCTACTTGTATTTTTTTTACTTGTGCAAATAAATATTTATTTCCTTTTGAGAGAAAAGGTGTACATACTATCTTAATTATTCATAATGTTCCATTCGAACATCTATATTTTATGCCGCACTACAGTGCTCTCTACTTATAGTAGAAAGCAATCTGAATTGTTGATTTCATTTGATTGAAGGTTGCAAATCTATTTATATTATCACCCCAGTTAGTGGTAGTAGAAACGAGTATGGGCATTATTGTCAAAAAAAGGTACGAATGAGTATAGTCATCATTTAGTAGTTACTAAACTTTTTATCCTCATATTTTGGTTGTTTTTATGGAATATGAGCGATATCAATGGATGATCATATATAGATTGATTTTTGGAAAAACATAAATGACAAAGTAACTTGTAATCATTGTATTAGAAAATTACTAATTTACCCTAATAATACTGGTACTACCACCCTGCAGGTCTGCCGCCTCGCGCAGTCACGTCCTCGCCTGATCGCTATCGTCTGTCTCACTGTCTGATCTTCGTGACTTCGTCATTGGCATTGAGAATAATATCTTGGACAATATTGATCTCCAAACTATCATTGATGATTTCACTTCAAGAAATGCTTGAAGATCTTTTTTATAAGGGACATGGGATATTTGTGATCTTTTATTAAGGTATTTATACTACTTTGTTTCTATGGCGTTTTTTACTTGTCAATTATATTATCGTTTTTCTTTGCGCTTTATAGAGTATATGTATATATTAGAATTAAAAAAATATATACTTAACTTATTAAGGGTCCATAGTGTCAAGTTCGCCTAGGGCCTCCAAAATATCAGGACTGACCCAGTCTGGTAGTATAATACTACCGGTAGAGAGCACCGGAGTATCGATCCTATATTTTCTACTCTTTTAGATAAAGCCAAATGAACACTTGTTCTAGTTTTACTCCTTCCCGTCCTAGCTTCATTCTAAAAGAAGGCAATCTGACTCATATGTCCATCTCTGTTGCAATCGGATTGAGGGGCAACAAGAACACAACTAGAGGATCTGTACATCTAGGGCAAGTCAATGTAATCTAGTTGCCATGCTCTATACATGCTTTCTCTCATACCTTCAAGAACACGAGCATTCAACAGGTAGTAGATAGGTCGTTGTGCATACTCTGCTGCCAAGATTGCAATGGCATTGAGGCGGTGTCGTGGGAGTGATAAGAACCTGTCAATGTGGAGCTAGGCTTTGGGGTTCCATTGCACGAGACAGAGAGAACGGGACGAATCGCATGGCCGCGTTTGAGTCTACTCAAGGTAAATTTCAAGTGCAGATATGTAAAATGCAAAAATCGTTAGCGTGTGTGTAATTGGGTTTTAGTTGTTCAAACTTAATAAAAAGGGGTTTACTCAATATTTTAAAACAACTTCCATATATAAAGTTTTCGCACCGTTTAGCATTTTCAATAGCGTTCTAATGAAAACCGAGGTAAAACATGCGTATTTGAATTTGAATTTGCCTTTTCGCTTGGTCCAAATGCGAATAAGGGTAAAAACCTTACTGAATTTTCATAATGCTAAAAAGTTTTGGCATGGAATGAAGGTGTGTTTGTAAGATGTTTGGTCTGTTGATTCAAGGGTCCGTTTGATCCTTAGTCTTTTAAAATTTCAACGCTTCGAGGATAGAAGTCCCCAGAATTTACCAAAATTCAGTACTCTTGAGATACCCGTAGTATGTTTGTTTTCTTTGTTACTAATTTTCTGTAATACCACAATTTAATTTTTTTTGTCCAACAAAACAAACCCTACATGTTTTATCTTTCTCCCAAGGCACAGTTAAGTTTGATGTTACGTTGTTACTAAAGTATCAGCAGGCCAAAATGTCAAATTATTGTCAAGATGTGTTCTTTTTGTTTAATAATGCCAAACTTTTGACAAAATTACTTCAAAGATTTTGCTTAGCGCCTTGTCAAACTAATTGCAACATCAAATAAACAGGTACGATTTGCCATTACTTTTTTTTTTGGTGTATGGCACTCGTTTAGCCGGAGCTCACCAAGTCCGAATCCGTGTTGATCGATGCTATAGTTCGCCTCCACCTCCGCCTCCGCTTCAATAAAGCGAGAAATCTAGCTGCCACACAAATAGTAATCTATTTATCTATCTACAGGAACCATCCATCATCGAGAAACCTGACAAGAAATCCCCCGTCGATCGAGGTGTGCCGGTTCTCGCAGCGCATCTCCCGTGATGGCCGGTGAGAAGTTCCAGATCATGCAATACTTGCAATGGGAACCAGGGTTTCCCAAACCGCCGGGGCCGGGGTTACCGTGCCCCGGCGGTAAGCACGGTTATCGCGCGGTAACCGCGGTAACCGTGAAAAACCGTACAAAACCGTGTAAAATTTATCAAAAATTTAAATTATTTTTTAAATTTATTTGAATTTAAGGAGGTTACTGCGGTATTTATATTACCGTACCCCGCGGTAAGCCCGGTAACCGCGGTAACCACGCGGTTACCGGCGGTAAAGCAAACCCTGATGGGAACACCTTGCGCAGTTGCGCTGATCAGCGGCAGCACAAACGGGACTAAACCGGCCGCAGCCGCCAGTGAGAAGGTTCTGTCGAAGACGTCCGCCAGCCAGGCGGCCAAAATTTCTGATCATTTCGGTTGGATCGAGATTTATGAAATTTCGTGATTTTCGGTACATTTCAGATCGAAATTTTATCATGTTTTGACTGGGTTTGAATAAAATTTTACCAAATTCAACAAACATTTGAGAAAATCCAAAAAATTTGGTCGATATATTGATTTACCAGTGGGATCCAAAATTAACCGAAATTGTAATAATTGCGTCGGCAACAACAGGAAGAGCCGGCGGCGAGTGGCTTATCCGGTGGCGGCGAGCCTGCTGGTGAAGCCACGACGACGGCGGAGTCAACTGATCATCAGTCGTACCACGAGTGGAATGCGGAGCACGCTGCGTTGCTAGATGAATTGTGGAAGAAGACTATATCTGAGGTGAAGCTTTCAGACCATATCATTAATTTACTATTCCCTCCGTCGTCTGATAAGATTTGTTACATCCCAACGAAATCTCTTTTATATCATGGAACGGAGGAAGTCTGACTACTGTGAAGGTCCCGATGGTCTCGAAAGCTACTACATCGAGGATGATTCGGACACTGAGAGAGATTAGCATATGTAATTAGTCCTCATTTATCTATGCCCTAATAGTGTTTAGTTAATGCCTCTTCTATGTTTTCGTTACTAGCAAAAATATCCGTACGTTGCAACGGGTGAAAATTCTAATCATAATATATGGTTTTTATGGATAATCATATCAATGTAATAGCCCAACCTCGACGATGACAACCTTACTGATGCTTGCTTTACCTAAAATAATTGGATTATTCATGTGACAACATGCATATAATCTAAAATGCTCTTTCAATCTCATTCGTGCAACCAGTAACAGAATCAATCAAATCCTACACTGTCTCGCATGGTCATGTTCACCGTGCACATCTCTAAATACTATCTCTGTCCCAAAATATAGCCAATTTTAACTATGAATCTGGACATACAAGTGTCAAGATTTATAGCTAAAAATGCTTATATTTTGGGATGGAGAAAGTAACAATTAAAAATATGTTTATTTCTTAATATTATTTTCATATCTATGTTATCAAGAATAATAGCTATACTTAAAAAAAATAGTCTGATTATTACATACAAAGATGTGCAAGGTTTCCGATACAGCAGAAAAGATGAGGAAACAGAAGCCGTGCAGGAGATTGAAAAAAATCGATGGATCCTATCCAACCCAAGCGTCCATCAATTTTATCTCGTGTTGAGTCTCACGGTTTTTAGGAGCGGTACTTATTATAAATGACATTTTTTTCTCGTGTTGAGTCGGTCGATTTTCTTTAACCTCTTTTTAGAAATGGTTTTTTTTCTCGTGTTGAGTCAGACGGTTTTCTCGAACCGTTTTTAGAAACAACGTTTTTTTCTCACATTGAATTCGATTGTTTTTCGATCCTTATTATAAACAGTGTTTTTTCGATAGTTTTTTTAGAGCGGCTTATTTTTTTATAAATGGTTTTTTTTCATGCTTAGTTTTCTTAAACCATAATTCAGAAATGGCGCATTTTTTTGATAGTTTTTTCCTAGCATGTTTTCTTTTTGCTTCTTTTTTTTCTCGCGTGTTTTTTTCTTGTTTTCTCTTACTTTCTTTCTCGCGCGTTTTTTTTGTTTGTTTTTTCTCAAGTGTTTTTTTTTTCTTTTCTCCAATACAGATCGGATCTGTTTTTTTCGCAGGGAAATCGGATTTTTTTTCTCAAGGGAATCGGAATCTTTTTTTGTTTTTTTTATTTTTTTGTTTAAATGGTTTGTTTCTTGGACTTTTTTTTGTTTTCCCCTTTTTAAGGGATCGGATGTTTTTTTCCAGGAAAATCGGACTTTTTTCGCTTCTTTTTATTTAAACGGACAAGGAAACGTTTTATTTTTTAAAGTAGTAGAGTTAATATATAGTCTATCAGCAACCACAAATTAAGTGGCCGTTTTTTTTTCGAGCTGCAGTGCCTAAATTTGCTTTGTCCCTCCTCTTCCTATGTTAGTTCCTGATTTTGTATAAATTATTAGAGCCCCTTTGAATCGCAAGGTAAAAAAACAGAGGAATAGAAAAAACATAGGATTCTGACAGGAATTGAAGTGTAAAACAGATGATTGCAAAACACAGGAAAAACACACGAATGGTCGTTTGATTGGAGCGCAGGAAAAACGCAGGAATCGGATGAGAGAGATAGACTCAAAGAAAATTTTCCAAGAGGTTGGAGCTGTTGCTAAATTTCCTCCAAAATCCACATGCAATGTGCCATTCCATAGAAATTTTATAGGATTTGAAAAACTTCGATCCTTTAAATCAAAGGGGCAAATAGAAAAATTTCCTATAAGATTTAAATTCTATGAAATTTCTATATAAATTCTTTGATTCAAATGGGTCCTTAATTGGCAGTGGAAGGATACGACGTGTGGTACCTGGTCTCCTGGTCGAGAGCAACCGCACAACCTACCAAATTATTGCTTCAACCCCTCCTTTACATACTGACATAATTTTATATAGGACATCCTATATACTTAAATTACTATTTAGCTACAGAGAAACGACGAACAGTTCTACCCTGACTCCTTTCCTTCCTTCCACCAAAACAAAACAAATCTGAACCTCAATAGGATTGAGTGGCATCAGCAAACGCACCGAACAACGCTGTCGATGCGGTCCAGCAAACACCCTCTCTGTATGGCAAGTCTATGTGACAGATCATCCCAGTTGGATGTGACCCACAGCCTTGCCTGGACTGTCCCTCTTTGCGATGGCTGTATCAACAAAAGCACCCAACACGTCGCATTTAGGTTGTTGTTGTGCGGCTTGACTCTGCTTGGCCGCTGCGTATCACTACAAGTAAGCAGAGAAAATTAATCGGGTCGACAATGGCCGGCTCATATGTTAACAAGGGGGCATAGGGTCGACAATGGTACGGCCATGATAATAAAATTGATAGTCGAATTATTGGGATACGCGTAGGCTACGATAGCATAAATCAAAATTTTCTATCGCGTAAATCAGGAACCATGCAAGTATTAGATCATAGATCGTTATCACTCGACGCGCTGCGGTGTGGAAAAAGGCGCTAAGAAGTCGAATGAATTCTCGCGAAGTAGCGCGTCGATGTAGAGGAAGTAGTCAATCGCACCGGCTCGACCTTCTCCTCCTCATGCGTTCTCCTCGCCGTACTCCCACACCGATCAGCACCGCAAACCAGCGGCGCCTCTACCAGTATCCACACGTACAGAGATGGAACGCCACGCGTAGATGTGCTAGCACCCGCGCGCGGCTAGGGTTTTGCTCGGGGAGGGAACTGACGGCTATGGTTTTCACGTGATGCAATACCTCCGCCGGTCACACCCCTCACAAATATATAGGATCCATCACTTGGGCCTCCAAGTCCCGTAGGACTCCTATTCGAATCTCTATCCGAATTAAGCTCATATTGGATCTCCATCCAAAACCCTTATTCCGGCCCATTAAGCGTGCGACCCTGTAGGTTCATGTATACTCGGCTGTAACCCAAAAACTCCTTTTCGGTCCACGCGTCAACAGCGGCCCCTAGCATAACGTATTGACCCACCGGGCATACATAAAGATCATATCGGCTGAACCTCTAGTGTATACTTGTATGAACCCCTTTGCCTCACGATATCGATTAAGCTCAAGGCTAGATATGTGCCATCCTCTAATAGCCCAATCATTCACTCGAACCTGTTGATAGATTATATAACTTGTGATTGACTCCTCAATCACCTTTGGTATGACCATGCACTTCCATAATCTACAATATCGAGGGGCCCAGAGATATCTCTCCATATGAGGGGCAAATCCCATCTTGATTATTCATATTCCACTACATGTTTCATAGCATACCCGAAAACTACTTTTATAACTACCCAATTACGGAGTAGCGTTTAACAGTCCCTAAGTAAGCTACTACACATGTTGGGAACCATGATAATCTCAGGTCTAAGGATTCAACACCAACACTAAATGAGATCACTGATGACACAACACATATGGCTCTTGCAGTGTCTCATGTTGGTCTATCCAACAACATGTTCACCAACATGTGTCCACATTATTAATTTGGTATCTCTATACCATGATCCATTAGACATGATCATCAATTAATACATGTGCTGATCATATAAACATGTTTGTTCCACATATGACATTTGATCAGGGATCATTTAGAAATAGTAACAAACAACATAAAGAGTCTCATGAAAGAATCACATATTCATTAACGAATAATGAGTTATCTATTTCAAGAAACAATGTCGGATAAATATGTAAACATAGTATGTGATATAATCATCTCTATGATTGCCTCTATAACATATCACTAACACGAATCAAATAAATAATTTACGGATAAATTAGTAAAGAAACTACTACTATCAAATAGTGATGACGCACGGTTCCTCTGAGTAAAATGTCTCAGTTTCGTCGAAAGATGCGACAGATTTACAACACAAACCAACCAAGGAAAACTATGAACTCCTAACCATAGGCATGAATCGATAGACCAATGGTAGCAGATTGATATGCTGTATTTCTATCTTTTTATATTTGTTTCCATTCGAACATTTGTACTCTTTTTTTTATTTGTGCAAATAATGTTTTAATTCTTTTTGAGATAAAAGGTGTACATACTTAATTATTCTTAACATTTCATTCGAACATCTATATTTTCTACTCTTTTAGATAAAGCCAAGTGAACACCTATGCTCACATAATAAAAATAAAAGATAATTCAAGAAATGCCATCGACAAACGTCCAAATTCAAAAAATACCATCGATAAGTGTGAGTTTCAGGAAATGTCATCGTACAAGTGATTTTGTCTCAAAAATACCATCGCCGTTTGGGTTCCGTCCATCCCGTGCCGTTAAATACACTATTCATCCTATAGCACTTAACGGTGCGGGATGGACGGAACCCTAACGGCGATGGCATTTCCTGAAACTCACACTTATCGATGATATTTCTTGGTTATGAACCCTTGTCAACGATATTTCGGATTATCTTATAAAGAAATTAAACCCGACAAAATCTATCTATCTATCTATCTATCTATACCTCTATACCTATACTAATTGGGTACTTTCTACGAGCTTCCACGTTAACTGGAGAAATCTAACCGTTGATTTAATCAATTTTATTATCATGGCCGTACATATAAAATCTAACGTGGTGGGCTAATTTGCCTTCTAATTTTGTGGGCTCTTTCAGCCCATCTATTTTTTCTCTACAACAGATTAGTAGTAATCGAGAGAGATACAGATCGATCTCATCGCTCTGATAGAAATTAACGATAGAGAGGTGGGAGAGAGGACTAGCAACCACGGGATGATACCCAATGCGATTGATGACGATTTGCAATCTCAAATCCTCTCTAACTCGGGTACTATTTTACCTCAACCTTGAACAGATTGATTTTTCATTGATTTGGATTGACACTCATCTGAAACGTCATCATCCAACGCAATAAATTTCAGGAGTCCAGATGCCGATCCAAAAAATCGAGTGCATATGCCATCGTTCCCCAATTCACTCAGGTAATGTCGAACTTGCATCTTCTATGCGATCTCCTCAGCCATCTATTTAAAACTTTCTTGATTTTTGATTTGTTTGGACTTTTGAGGGCCCGTTTAGTTCCCCAAAATTTTTTCCCAAAAACATCACATCGAATCTTTGGACACATGCATGAAGCATTAAATATAGATAAAAAGAAAAACTAATTGCACAGTTATGGGGAAAATCGCGAGACGAATCTTTTAAGCCTAATTAGTCCGTGATTAGCCATAAGTGCTACAGTAACCCACATGTGCTAATGACGGCTTAATTAGTCTCAAAAGATTCGTCTCGTGGTTTCCAGGCGAGTTCTGAAATTAGTTTTTTCATTCGTGTCCGAAAATCCCTTCCAACATCCGGTCAAACGTTCAATGTGACATCCAAAAATTTTCTTTTCCCCAACTAAACACACCCTGAGTGATGAATTACTGGGCGATAGTTTCCCTATTTAATGAGTTGTTCGGTGTTCGATGAACGTACATGTTGCAACCTATTTAAGAAATTAGTGATGACTGATTTTGACTGAAATAATGAAATAGCTGTTGATGAGCTGTGCTAATAATCGGTAATCAGATCAGTCGACAAATCATAGACCCTTATCTATGACTTTTCTCTAAATATAAATACAAACTAGCAAATATAATATTTAATTTTCCAATTTACTGTATGTATGTCCGTATGCACTACATATAGTTATGCTGTTGACAATGCGAAGGAAGCATCCAAAGTCAAGGTCAGGATAATCAGACTTTGGGATGGCCTAAATCCCAACAGACATGATAGTTATTAATAAAGGTCGGAATAAATATTCCCCTCGCAAATAATATTGGTATTTATGGGTATTCCCAGAGAGCTCTCACATTTACTATAAACGTTAACTAAAAGATCTGTAGTTCATTAGGTCGATCGTATTACCATGACTTGATCAATCAAGAATTTTGTGTTAAAACCAATATTAGTTGCGCACTTCAGGGACGCTCGCACATTAGGAAGAAAGATCTTAACACCATTGATTAGGTGATTTGCATTGCTATGATATTCGATCTATATGAATTCGTGTAAATTAAAATATGGCCCGGAAACTAACATGGACTCTTTAGTTTTATTTTTTAAAAAAATAATAATTCTGAAATCAGACATCATAAAGACAGGGTTTGCTCTCAATTTAGAAATTTGTTAATTTAATTGCATTTTTTAAATTCATAATTAGCAAGTTGTAACTTATGTGAACTCCAAACCATATACAACTAAAATGTATTATTTACTATTTTTAGAATTATTAAATCATAAAAGTTATAATTGATACTTCAAAAATGTATTATTTCTAAATTTACAAATGATTAAATCACGAACAATCTATAACCGTGGGTCTGGACAGAGTACAATTTCATATATTATTTACGAAATTATTAAATCATATTCTTTTTACAGTTGAAAGTATAAATCATGTACTTTTCAAGACTCCAACTTGAAAACGTGTAACATTCAGCAAAATCTGATGACCAATATAATCATAACTTATTTATATTTTTAATATTTATATTATTAATAACTATAGCCCGTGCAACGCACGGGTTAGCGTCTATATATCTATATCTATAACTATATCTATACTAATTGGTTATTTTCTAGGAGCTCTCACGTTTAACAGGAGATAACTGGCTGTTGATTAGATTGATCTTAGAATCAGAACCGTAGATCCTATATAATTTAACGTTGTGGGCTTACATTTTTTTTTACTTTGTGGGCCCTTTTCAAAGCCCATCAAACGATCCTATTGCAGTCATGTTTGATCAGGTTGAATACGATCTGTACAGTGGGGGCAAGCAATGATCTATACTCCGCCAATGAAAACGGGATACAGGAGCGAGTATGACTTATCCCTATTGGTGATGAACAATGACGTAGACTCTGGAACAAGCATTGCCTCAAAACCTAACCAGCTCGATCAGCTGCTATTTCTCATCGATCTGATTGATTTCTCATCGAAAACCATAACTCAATCGAACGGTTCACTTACGTATGCTACCGTTATCGCACTGCCAGTCTCTCACGTCGCGTCTCGATTAGCTTTCCTCCGTCGGACACACTAATCTCGCTCGGTTCATGTCGAGGCACGAGTGCAAGCTATGCCTGACAACATGCACATCAACGAGGCTCGCAAGCTGCCATGCAGAGATTGTATTTAGATTTTTTGTTAAATACGGATGAGCTATGTATGTGTCGCACTTTTTTTTTTTTGCTGAAAACAGTCGGATCTCTGGCCGTTGATGGTTTGATACGGTGGATAAACGCTTGAGGGATGCAGCTTTCCTTTTTATCGTTATTAATCATTTGCCTTTCTTTTTATTAGCATCGGATTTTTCATGTATGGATGATGACACGTTAGTTACATCTTAGTTACATACTATTTACACTATAATTACATATATAATTTTAAAACTTACATATGTAATTTTCGGATTTACATATATAATTTTGGGACTTACTATTTTTTGGTGAAAAATATGGCGCCATAAATATAGCTACTCCCATAATAAATATGTCATGAGGTAACGTGTACTCTTTATTAGATTTATAGTCAATAAATATGGAACTGTGTCCATCTTGGATTGTCACCTTACAACTTTATTCATTTAAAACTGACATGAACTTTTTTTTTCTAAATCTAATCTGCTATAAGTTAGAAATAACTATGGAGTTGTGACCATCTTGACTATCAATTTAGCATATGTTAGTTTCACTGTGAAATTCAAAGTAACAATTAATTAGAGTAATTAACTACGGTGTACTTCCTTTAGGGAGACCAGCTAACGTTTGAAAAAAAATAACAGATATATTAATGATAGAGATTTTTACATTTAGAATAAGGGTGTGTTTAGTTCTTTGGGCATAAAGTTTTTGAAGTATACGAACACACATTTGAAGTATTAAATGTAGACTAATAACAAAGGGTGAATAACTAATATGATCCTTGAACTTTTGCTTAAGGATCAATTTAGTCCTAGACATTTTGTATTCTCCAAACAAGTCCCTAAAGTCCATTGTGTGATTTAATATAGTCCTTGGACCCTCTAAAAATGCCATGTGTACATGCTACATCATCTATGCATGCAAATTTAATATTTCAATGTCCATTCTACCCTTACGTTTTCATAGGAAATAAAGAAAAACTATTGAGAAAAAACAGCCATTGGCAAAAAGATGTAGCATTGGTAACTAAAAAAACTTGGCATTTTCCTTTGTTTTATGATTGCGTCTTCTTGTTTTTCCCTTTGTTTTTTTTATAAAAAATGACATTTAAATGTTAACTTTACATGCATGAATGATGTGGCATGTCCACGTGGCATTTTAAGTGGGTCCAAGAACTATATTAAGCCGTATGATAATCTTTAGGGACTTGTTTGGTCGTTATAAAACATCAAGGACTAATTTGACCTCTAAGCAAAAGTTAAAGGACTGAACTGGCTATTTACCCAATAACAAAACAAATTATATATTCCGCCTGTAAACTGCGAGATGAATTTATTAAGCCTAATTAATCTGTCATTCACAAATGTTTACTGTAGCATCACATTGCCAAATCGTGGTGTAATTAGGCTCAAAAGATTTGTCTCGCAATTTGCATACACTGAGGTTCTTTATCTCGTACTTGGTTTCTTGGCTACTGGACTGGAACATCCAAAGCTACAACGCTATAACTGACCTCGGTCTTATTAGCAGGTGGATTGGACTGAAACAAAGCATTGACACGTTGTGGTAGTGCACTCATTGGAGTTGGAGCTGTTGCAACTCGGGCTATAGAACTGCTTTGGGATGCATGGATGACTATTCACTGAGGGACAAGCTTCTAGTTGCAGGGCATTGCACGGGTCGACTAGATGTCAACTGGATTTCTCAGTTTGGGGCACTTGTTGGCCAAATGACCCAGTTCATGGCAATTGAAGCAACGGATATTTTTCCAAACTCGGGATTTGCTCTTCCCATCTTGATTCTTCTGTCTTGGCAATGGAATTAGGCAAAAACTGTAGTCTTAGCAGGGAATTGCGTTGCCTTCATGCTTCTCTCCATTGGAACTGGCGGGTTGGTTGGCCATCTTCTTCGTCAGCGGAAAACTGAATTGACAATCTTTTGGTGCATGATCAGTTCCTTTGCACAAGAAACAAGTGATCTTGCTTGTAGGACATTCGCCTGGTGGATGCTCTTCTTCACCATAAGGGCAGGGAGCAATACACGTGCTAGCAATGTGTCCAATTGATCACCACAGCAAGAGCATGCCTTGAGTTCCCTTCATCTTGTTGAAACCTGAGGAGACTTCTCATCTTCATCATCCGAGGAGGCCTGGTCTGAATCAGACACTATCAGACTCTCTGCCGCCATGAGCTAAAAGATGTTTGGCCAACTGTTGCGCACCTCGAAAGAAATGTCCAACCTGACTTCTTGGAATGGTCCTACCGGTGAGAGGCCATTCTGTGCCGGTAATGGTCATCTGACAGACTTCATCTTCGATCCGCATGGGTGCTTTTCTCTTTCGGGTTTGCTGGAAATCATAGTTTTTCTAAGGACAATTCCTAGCATAGTGCCCTTGTTCATCATAGATAAAGCAGATGATACTTGTTTCTTTTGAGTCCACAGGTGGCATGGCATCATGGGCCTTCTGAGATGGTGGCAGTACACTGATTTGTGATGTGAGTGTTTGGATATCCTCAAACTGCACTTGAGGTTGCATCTGATTCGGGTTCAAAATTTGTGTCTGGCGCCGCTATAGTAGCCCTATAAGCAATTTGTTCTGGTTAATCAGGTGTTGGACCACTGCCACACAACTGGTGTCTGGTGATTCATTCACTCTGGAGCTTGAGGCGCCCATGTCCTGCCTTCTGACCTTCTTGCCATTCTCATTATCAACCATCTATTGCAAGGTTTGGAGAGCAATAGAGGGAAAACGAAGGAGAGAGACAGATCATAATCTAAGGATATGACCTTAACAGATCTAACTCTCTTACTGATATGATGTCTGTTATACTTATTCTACAAGTTGATTAAGCAAACAACCTAGCATGGTTACATCACAAACCCCCAATGCAAACTGCGTGCTACACACACAAGCAAGGGAACATGCGACTAATGGCCCTACCCTAGAGGACGGCTTAGGTTCGATGACTGGTTCTCCAAGAGCTTCACTCCAGCTCCACGACTGGCTTCACTGCTTCCTTCACTTCGCTAGAAGATCCTGAAGTCTTCTGGAGCTTCGGCAGACAACTGATGACTTCTCCTTCTTTGCAGAGCTAACCATCTAGTACTAATTGAAATCCGAAGAAGGAAGAAGAGAGTAAACATTTTTGCAAATAGCACAGCGGAAAGGAGGAAAAAGGAACTTTCGCAAATAGTTTTGTTTATAAAATATGTTCTTAGGTTTTACCCACTTGGCTTAACCTACAGTCGAGATGACTCTGATACCATGTCTGACGCGCTCAGGAAATATGCCTTTTCCAAACGCTAGTGCATTGATCTCCGTCCCAGGAAAGACACATATTTATTATATCGATAATATTTATATTATTACAAAGGCACTTCAGGCTTGACAAACAAAAATAAACAGCAGTGGACTAGCAGGCCTACGGCTCCATCTTCACAGGCGCTCAACGGGGGTATAAGCCAAGACTCCACCTAGGATTTCTTTTCCAAAACTTCTATTACTAAAGGAGGGGGAAATATTGAGCAAGAATGAGTACAACCACTATACTCAGCAAGTCACACCGGGAGATGCATGATTAATGCAATGTGGTACAAGGAGTAATAATATAGGGTTAGGTTTTGCGGTAAAACAGCTTTCTAAACCACTTTAGTTGCTCAAAGCTATTTGATAAATTCGATCCTGAGGCTACACAATATTATTAATCAAGGCCGTGAACCCACAGGAACCTGCCTTAACCCAAGGCCTACGATGATTTAGACCGAACTGGCAACCTAAACCAGGTCTCAGCTCGTCCCAAGCCAACCCAGGCCAACCATTCCAGGTTTTAGTTGATTAACCAAGTTTTAAGAGAGAAACAACTAACTTGGGTACATTGCTAGGCTTACCCATAACCAAGGGTGTTGCTATTCAAATAGATTATACTCTGATCAGAGGTATACATCTTTACCCACAAGACACAAACTTGACATCATGTCAGCCATGAATCGTCGAACCAGAAAGGTACCCGAAAAAGCCAAGATCGTGGCATAGTTCTTCACCTATCCTAGCTTTGAACAAAAGTACTGACGCAACGCCCGCCTATGGCCGGAAGATCCCGGGACAGGTAGGTTATGGTTGAGCCCCACGGCATCAGGACCATCCCTTGGGAGTAAACCACCCGGATGCCTGTCCTGTGCCACGACATCTCGACTACTGGAACAAACCGCCCATGTAGCCTTCATTTGCCTCAGAGATATCCATCGGTCCTGACTTCATCCATCTCTACCCATGTCCTTTTGTTCATTACCAGACTTAGCTACAAACTAAGCCTTACCCATTAGACATGTAGAAGTACGGTAGTGCTTTGCAACTGAGGCCCGAAGACCGGTCTTTATGATGGCCGAGGTGCTACTATCAAAACCATGCACCTCGAAGCTAGCCTAAAACCATATTGGGGGTTTTGAATAGAGGGGAGGTGTATGTCCAATTCCAACATAAGCCAACCATTTCATAATGTCAAACTGATATGAGAATTCCCACAGTCTAAAGTTATAAAACCACCTAGTGTTGCCTAATTAATTAGCGAAGCATCTACCTAAATTCATACTAGTGGAACCATGAATAGTTGGGGTTATATTTTCCTAGGGTGAGCAAGGTGATTATAACAATAGAAATGATAAGGCTATAACAAGGAATAATAGGAAAGCTAAATAAAACAGTGATAGCGCGAGAATTTAAATAAAGTAGTAATGCAATAATTAAAAATAAAGTAATTTTATAAACTGGGATTCAATCTGCTCAAGGATGATGCGACTTGCCTTGCTCAGAGAGAAAAGCCTTCCGAACCTTAGGTGACGACCGCGAACCCGGGAGGCGGCCCAGGTGGGAGGGGCGGGGCGACCTGGACCGGGGCAGACCGGGAGGAGGAGCGGAGGGAGGGGCGTCCTGGGAGAGAGAGGGGAGGAAAAAGAGAGGGAGGGAAGTGGGCCGGGGCATGGGGAGGCCCGAGAGAGAAGGGAATGAGGGAGGACTTCGGCCACGGGCCGAGGGAGAGGAGGGGAACTTTGGGGAAAAGGAGGATTGTTTTTAGGTTTTTATTTTTAATAAGCTCTGATAATTATTTTTGTTGCTTAATAAATATTTTCGGTGCTCTGAAAATTCAAGTAAAATTTTAGGGCTCCTTTTATACCAAGGAGAATTTAAGAAAAATACTTTGGGCCACTTTTGATTTTTTATCGTACATATTTTAATGTTTTCCTATTTCTTTTGAATTTTAATTAATTCTATCATTCCTTTTAAAGAATGATTTTTAACTCAAGATGAATTTATCAGGACATGACACCAGCCCTCAGAGAATTCTGAAAAATGGCAAACATCATTTGGTTGCTCTTGATAAGAATCAGCTGAGAGCCTCAATTCGCCCCGTGAACTTTAGTACTTCTCGTACGCTCTTTGGTGGCTGCATTTGCAGTATAGCATCAATCTTTTCTGGGTTGGCATCTATGCCTCTTTCGGACATAAGAAATCCCAACAACTTACTAGTCCGAACACCAAAAACACACTTCTCCGAATTCAGCTCGATTCTGGCCAAACGCAATGGTTTCTTGTAAATTGGACACATGGTCGGAAGCTTTCCTGCTTTTAACGACAATGTCGTCAACGTAAGCTTCGACATTCTACCCCAGCTACAAGCAAAAGACCTTGCAGATCAACCTGGCGAAAGTTGCCCCTGTATTCCTTAGGCCGAAGTCTATACGCCTCTTGGGCCTTCTGAGTGGGCCTTTGGGTCAACCCATGTACAGTGAATGGCCTTCTTGGGCCTGTTGGCAAAGGCGTCTGGCTCATGGGCGAACCCCTCCAGATTAGCCCGACGGCTTCGCCCCTGACAGAAGCTTGGCGACAAGTCCCGTGGACAAGGTGGTGAATCCTCATGACTACGCCCCCACTGTTTCGCCCCAAGCGAACTCCTTGATCATCAAGCAGCGTTTCGCAAGTGTGATGGTTTCGGCATCTTCGGTCGAAGGCCCTCGTGACATGTCTCGAACATTCACGAAGATGGTGGCGACGCCTGCGGGGCCAAAGAAGACTATCTACGGCAGCGTCAACTAACTTTCGGCTAGAGTGCGCTGACCTATGGCCGATTTCGGCCTTCATGCCGAAGTGGGGCCGCCAATGGATGGAGAAATGGTTCACCACAAAGTCCCGTACCCCACTGGCTATGACAACTTCACCGCCTTTCGGACTCGACGCCAGGCTGTTGACACGGAGATGAAGCCCCACATTGTCGCGTTGGACCCTTCTTCAAAAGATAGCTTGTCGATTCAGCTACCGGGATTTGGTGGAGTTTTGCATGCTGAGGGTGAATCCCTTGGCATGCGACTGGGGCGTTTCTCTCGATCCCGCTGACAAGGCCTTCGGCCTTTCTTTGTGTAAATGGTGTTTTCTTCGGTGATTTTGGGTTAGTTGGCATCCCTTCCTTCTTCTCCTTTTCATTTGCTTTTGCTAGGCGAAGTTGAGGGGGAGGCAAAGAAGTTGATTGGGGATATGATCCCCAAGGAGTACGGGATCATGGTTGTTCGACAAACCGAGGGACGGACGAACGGCCTCTTCGTCGGGAAGCTCCCTTTGCGCGAGAATCCCACCAAGGAGGTCGTGCTTGGCGATGACGTGGAGCCTTGGTCTACCCGAAAAAGGAAGCTAGCGGTGGCCATGGCCTCGGCGTCGGGTAGAGCGAAGGTGGCTCGTCCAGCGAAGGCCGCCACACTTGCCCCTTCTGAAGATCCTTCCGATGCCGATGACGCCGAGGACGTTGAGGTGGAGTCAGAAGCAGAAGCAGACGATCAGGGTGACGACTACCTAGGTGAGGACGCCATGGACACTAATGCCACTGCTTGCTTCGCCACAAGTGAATCCCTAGGTACACGCCAGGCCCTGAGACTATGCCCTTGCTAAAAGACGGTGTTGGGACATACGATTCCCCTCGAGACGTAGCTGGCTGGAGCCGAAGCTTTGGTGGCGATCGCGCAACGCGTCGTCGGTGGGCTGAAACCAAAGACGGCAGAGCCTACCCAGCCACCCAAAGTCTTGGGGTGCCATAGTGGAGCTGACCCGACGTATCAAGCTGGTCGAAGGTGTCATGCTAGCACGGGGGTTTAGCGACAGCGAATCTTCTTCGCCTGCCTCCCCTGTTTCCCCAGACGTGCCTAGCCTGCCGAACGCGTGGCTTCACCCTCGTCGGAGTCTCATCCTTTGTCCACGGCGGCTTCCCTAGACACTGACATCACTACTATGTTTGGTGATGCGCCGGCTATTCCGCCCCTTTCGCCCTTGGTGCATCGCAAGGGCAAGCAGCCAACGGCCAAAACCTCAGCTTCGGAGTGCGCGCTCCAGAAGCCGTGTTTCGTTCGCTCAGATTTCGGCCCAAAGTAACGGTAAGCAACTTGCTCGGGCCGCCTAGACGATTACAAGAACCGCCTCTAGGACATAGAGGCTGGCAGGAAGCACGCGATGCTTGATCATGCCGTAACGGCCAAAGCCTTGATGAAGTCCAAGGGCCCAAGTGAAGAGGCTTCGGGCGGAGCGGGGTGAGCTCGAGAAGAGTCAATGGCCTCACAGCTTACTCCACGAGTTCCGAAGCGCAAATGGAGGCGCTTATTGCTCAGCTGAAGGCGGTCCGGTACCGAGGCTACTCGTTTATGCGATGAAGCTGCATCGGCCGCCCGTGCAGGCTATCCATGTCCTGCGCCTTGCGTTGGACTGGCTGGGTGCTTTGCCCGGCGAGCTACCGGCCAAAGGGGCTCCTGCTCGTGAGTTCACTGAGTGAAGCTCCACTGCCGGTGGCGCCATTGCCGATGCAGCAGGCATCTACGGAGAAGGGTGCTCTCGGGTGGTGGCAGGGTTCGTGCTCTCTGTTCTCAAGGCGAACGGTTGCGAGCATGTGACCGCCTTTCCACAGATGTTCATCGGGAGCTTCCCCAGAATCGAGCGTGAATAAGCAGTCAATGAAAATAGCACACGTAGAAACTGGAAAGGATACTCCTCCCATCCTCTATTGGTAATGTCACATTATGTGGAGACAAATAGAACCCGTACTACGTCGCCTCCAAGAGTTCCATTTATCCATTCCTTCAATTATTTCACTGTAGACAGATTGAAAATAAGGATGAATTTTGCATGTGTTGGCACTGGTAAGCAAACCATTAGATCATAAGGATGGCAGGCATCAGGAAAAGGGTATGCAGGTAAAGATGAACTTGCACATTTGATCTTCATATGCTTTCAAGAAAAGCTGAGCATGAGACAACTCCATATCACATCAAAAGGAGGGGGAGAGAAAAGCATCTCAAATTAACATAATCTTCCCAGCTAATAGTGTTGAAAAGTCTACAAAATGATATAGTTAAATATTACATTTGAATGACAGCTTACTAGAAGCATTCCAAGATACTCCAGGGCTTCAAAACTTCCACGTTTAATCAACAATCAGACGATGTGAAGTCACCAGCTTTAAGAACAAAGTGATGAACTACAGAGTCAAGTCAGAAGTTGTAATCTATGCGTATACCATGAACTGTAGTAGATACCGTGTAAGCTTCTGCTGTGGGTATTTTTGCAACCGATCCAAAAAGAACGGAAACTAGCAGCCTATCACGCAGGATATGAAATATATTTCTATAGTACTTTAGTCTTCAGTCTTCTAGAGCATACCAAGATCTGTAATTAATACAACTCTGTACAGAATAGTATCTTTGAATGTGTCAGCATGTAACAACTTAGAAATGGTAATCCGCGCCGATGCCTCGGAACCTTGGTAAGGCAAAGGATTTGCTGTTTCATTTGCGCACACATACCTTGTTGCCTACCAGTGGGCGCTCCGGCCATCAACAGTAGCAGGTAGTTTGTTTGGTATGTATGGCTTTGGTTGCCCAGCTTGGTTCACATCGATCCTTTCAGAATCACCTGTTTCAGTCTTGCAGGATGGATTTCTTCAGGGGTAAGAGCCTCGGGGAGAAACAGTGTTAGTAGCCAATGCTGGGTTTCTATCGGTTCGTCGATGCTCATATTGCTCAGCAGTAGATGTTGAGCAGTTACCATATCGAAGCGCAGAACCAACAACTTTACCAGGTCTTGCAGCACCACCTGCCATACAAAGTGATTTGCATAGAGTTACTCACAATCTTCCTGCTAAAATATTTATAAAATGAATGAACAGTATTAATATTGTGTAAATATTATCTATATATTAATATAGTGCAGGAGGAGGCTCTCCTGCTGTTTTAAGTCAAAAAGAAAAACAACAGTATTAGAAAGATTCCATTTTAAGAGGAATGGTTCAGGATATTAGTTTTCTTGTAGCTGATTTACTACTCGTGAATCAATATTTGCCAACATCATTAACTTAGATTAACTTATGGACACCAGTTGTGCCTTTGTGCAAAACAAGGACAAACTGAAGCCGTTAATTAACAGATATAAAAAAGGACCGAGAGTTTAATGGCCAGATTGGTCAGTCAAATTTAAAAGAACTTTGCACCACAAAGTTTAATATTACTATGTGACTCAGAGCTGATCCAAAGGAAGGATCCATATGTACTATTGCGTTTGCTGATTCTCAAATTGTGAGACTGACACAGCTGTGCACGACTGAATGGTGGCCCTTGGCACGGTAATCGTTTGCTTCTGTACTTGCATGGCCTAGTGGACTGGTGGAGCAACCACAATATGACAGATTGCTCAGCCTCTGTATGACAACAGAGCAGAACCATTAAGTATTTATCACTTTGGGCTCTTTCTAAACATTTGTCACCAAAAGAATTTAGTACACAACATACATCTGTTGGATCAGATGTCATCTGCTTGTCACAAAATACGGTGAAAATTTGGATGGAGCTATTTTTTTTTATTGAAATTTGGATGGAGCTATTGAGGTGCAGTAATAATAAATCAGCTACTATATATGATGTTACATCAACTTCATAGCAGCTTCATGTGTTACCTTGAGGAACTCTATTCGCACAAACAGAAGCAGAACCTTGATGCATTTTTTGTGTATTATCTCCAAGTACACATTTTGAAAGATCCTCGGCGATGTTGGCTGTGTTTTGTGGACGGTCATCCGAATATAACACAGAAGGTCTGTTACGGAATCGTAGAAAGTCAACAAATGATCAAGTGCTACCTGCTAATTTAAGCCGTATTTTTTTACAAGATAATTTAGACATATAGACGAAACTATAGAAACATTACCTTGGTAAAGAGTTATGTTGCCTCTCAGGTGGAGCTGCTGTTGATCCCTTAGCATAATGTTCTTCAAGATATGCAAACTGCTTTTTAAAATGATCTACCGCACTGCAAAGACAATGCAATAGTTCAGTGTAAGCCCACCAGAATCAGGTTATTCAGGTGTACCAATTAGTTTATAAGGGTTTTTTCTTTCTATTTTGTTACTCAAAATTCCAACTGAGGGAAGCACAGTGAAAGATAGACGGAGTTTTGACAACAAAAATAACCATCAAAACTGATTTTGCTATAAATAAGAAATCGACCTTACATAGACAATACACACCATGCAAAAACACCTAACCGAGTGTAAAGAAATGACACGACACCTTGACAGAACAAAATGTGTAAAGAGCATGCCTTGTTTATGCACATGCAGACATTAACGATAAGAAAACAAAAGGCTAGTAGCATGTCCAATATGACCTGGTCTGTCTGCAAACAATCAACCATTAAATTATACTCTGAAATTGCATGAGGCACTTCACTTTGGTGAAGCATGTTGTAGTTAAAAATCATCGCACCTAGGGTACATGAAACCAGCTGACTCAGTCCCTTCAAGGTATTCCCTCAACATATTTGGATGATACTCCAGAATATCTCTATAGATGAGTTCCCTTATATCTTCCTTTGTAATCCTCCTCCTTTCAAACTCAAATTCCAGCTTTGTCACAGGCTGTGCTGAAGGTTCTCTATCTACATTTGCTATGTTTCTGAAATAAGGATCGGCAAGAGCCTGAAAATATGTACAATACATTATCTTTTGTTGTTTTAGATTACCATGATTAAAAATAAAATAAAAAGGGATGATGTTGTACCTCTTCAGCATTTGGCCTATCTTTGGGCTCAAAAGATAGCATTCTCTCCAACAAACGTAATGCAAGTGGATCTGCATTTGGGAACTTCTGAGTAAATGGTATAGGCTTTTTGCGTCTCATACTGCTCAAATATCGCCTGGCCTTCTCATTTCGAATCTAGTGCATAAAGAGTACATGTAACTCCAACCATTAGAAAATTAGTCGGCATAAAACACTTATGTATGGCGACACATACTTACCCTAGATATTGCTTCTGTAGAAGGTGTCCCCAAAAGATCTGTAATTATATCAAGTTGATGCACCACATTTTTCCCGGGGAAAAGAGGTTTTCCTGTTAAAAGTTCTGCAAATATGCAACCGATGCTCCATATATCTATTGCTGGTGTGTACTGCAAGAATTTGAACAGTATAAGGTTCACCGATACTCCAGGCATTATATGTACAAAGAAAAATATAGCCAGCAACTGGAACTAGACAGCATTTCATTGCAAGAGCAACAAACAGGAGTACAGGACATCGTCAGTAATGAAAAAGGTGATATTGTATTAAAAGAAGTAAAATGTACTAGCTGTCCTTCAACTTGTTGTGATGGGTCAGCTAGCTCCCCGTACGGACTCCTAAACTTGTCATGTGTCTTATCTAGATCCTAAATTTTAATATAAACCTACTGACATAGCCACTGACAGGACTGAGGTATCCTGAATCATCATCTCCTCTCTTATCTCTCTCATGCTCTCCATCTCTCTTATATATTTCCCATGCAACGTGATAGTGGTGCCCATCAATGCATCAGCACCCCTATTTACTGGATTGATTTGCAGGATTTCATTCAAATGCTCAATTCACAATATGGTACCAATACATACTATCGTTTGTCAAGAATAGAAAACCCAAATCAGATGAACAATTTCATTAAAAAAAATCACTGACAGGCTGCTTGACCTCAGCTTCTGCCCTTGCCACACCATAGCCAACAAAATGGACATGGAAGCTGCAATCCATTGGCAGAGCAGTAGGCCACACTTAGATTCTCCTTTTTCTCTTATGATTTTCGAAGGGCACATGTGCATAAATGGTCAATAGAAATTGACCTAATCATGTCAATTCGATTTAATGGCAGTGGCGTTTTGGTGACTTTTGCAAGCAGCTAGTGGCAACACAATAATTAGAACAAAACCGATAGCAGAATAGCAGATTGGCACATCTATGTGTTTGGTCTTTATTAGAAATACTACTGCACTTAGATTAAGAGAAAGAAATACATCATTTAATAGAAATATATAAAGAAGGAAATTAACGTGCTTGTAGCGGAGTGGCAGAGCCTTCAGTAGAAGAGCCGCTGACCCAGGTTCGAACCGGGCTTCACACAAAAATAATCCCCCTCACAGGAACTGGAAGAAGTATGCTCCCCGTGGGAGGTTTGAGTGCACCAGTCGTGCACCACGTTTGGGAGGATTTTTCTCAACTTAATTGAATGCCATGGCCCAGTTGGGATTTTATTTTTATAGTTTCATCCATCATCCATGTGTTTTAGTGTGAATTTAACTTCAGTAAAAGAGAAAAATATAACAACAATAATGAAATGGAAACAAGGGTATTCTTGGAAATACCATGATTTAAATAAAAAAATTACAACATATTAAGAAGGTGACTAACCTTAGAGAAAAAAGATCCACAAAGTTCAGGTGCACGATACCACCTTGTTGCAACATAATCCTAAAAATACAAGAAATAGATGCTTATAAGAAACTTTGAGGACATAAAGAAATTGTTGGGGGAAAAGTGATATACCGTCCAAAAGATGGCAGTTGGTGTATCACTGAAAGCAACTCTTGCAAGGCCAAAATCACATATTTTGAGCTTACAATCAGCATTTGCCAAAATATTTTTTGGTTTAAGATCTCGGTGAAACACATTTGCTGCAGTAAACAAATAATGAAAGACAGCTGTCATATCAGTAAAATTCTAGTATAACAAAATATATTGAATAATGAGATGGAGCAGTCATATCAGGCTACTGTAACAAAAATAAATTGAATAATTTATTTCACATAAGTAGAGAAAGTTAAACCAACTCCTGCCACATTTCTACTTTCAGCTTTCCATGTGCAAAAGAAAAAAAATGATACATGTTTGTTTGAATCGACTTGTTCAACTAATATGAAACAATAGAATCTGTCTCATTGTTCTTGACAGTAATGTGGCAACTACCATTGGTAATTTTAAATTGCTTATTGCTTAAGTGCACACTCCACAGCTTGACGGCACCTATGATTGATTTGTTGAAGCAGCTACATTAATAACTTTGTATCAGTAGCTCACAGACTCTGCATGCTACATCCTCTAGATTTTTATATCATGCAGTTTGACCTGGTGTGAACTAAAAAATTAAACTATGAGGAATATGAACCAATGTACATTTAAATTACAAAACTGAATATCATTCATGTCATCAAACATCACAATGTTTGAATCTTGACGTATGCATGTGCTCTATGACTCAATGGAGAGAGTACATGTTAGTAACTATTCTTGTTACAGGAAGACCTTAGATTAAAAGTGATAATTTTACTTTGGTACTGGTGATCAACTCGCAATAAGGTTAACTCTGGTGATAGCTTTCCAACCAGTGATGAAGTGGTTCATCAAGTAACTTGGTAGATCTATGAGTTCAAAGAACATGTCTATCCTACTATAAATTCTTCAATAGAGAAGCCTCCAGGTAAATGGGTACCTCCATTGAGCATGATGCTGCGAATAAACCTTGATGGCTCTTTTTATGCTGAAACAAACAATGGAAGCTGGGAGTTCAATGAATTTACAAGATGTGCTACAAGCAGAAGCAATTACATGTATTGAAGCTCTCAATCTGGCTATCTGCTTTGGTACGAGTCAGGTTATTGTAGAAACTGGCTCTAAGCAAACTATTTCAAGCACTTAAGCATGATGAATTAGATAATGGTATTAATGCTGATGCAATTCAAGGATTTGTTTTTTCAGTTTGATGTAACTAATTTGGTGTATTTCCCTAGATTTTGTAATAATGTGTGCGTCAATTAGTGAGGTTTGGCGCTGCTTTGGGTTCCTCTACAGCAACAGGCAACAATTGGCCAGATGGGCCTTACTTCATCATAAATATGTGCCCCCTACAACTCATGAATTAAGAATTCTCACAACGATGTTTTAATTCTGTTATTTATCCGACTAATTTTTTCTTTGCCAAATTGCCCGAAGCTTATGCCATTTTCAACCCAATCGTGGATTTTATGCCTGTCATACCTGTACTCTTTTTTCTATTAGCCTTTGTTTCGCAAGCTGCTGTAAGTTTTCGATGAAATCTTTACTACTCTGTCGTGGTGCTGATCGCGTGGTTTGCCTCTTCTCTCGCGGCCGAGCCCCCAGGCGTTGGGAAAGCTACAGCAGATTTGGCAGATTAGTAGTCTCCAACTTATTTTATTAGTGGATCGAGCGGATTGGTCTTGTTGCCGTAAGCCTACGGAGGGAGGGGACCTATTTATTACTTCCCACATCCTTCCCTTTTTATTCTACCTTCCAGGGCCTGCCTCCAGCTCTACACAACTACTACCACCCTTTACCCTCAGTCAGTCAGCCTCCCCACTTCCTTATCTCGTTAACACAGGTGATAAACATTCCATCTTGAAATATTAGAACATTACTGAATTAAGTAGAAAAGTTTTTACCAACAAAAAAAAATGATCACAGATGTCTTATGCCTTCACTTGCAAGAAGACCACCCCCTGAACCATGTTTTTGACAATGAAAAGGAACAAATTTTCATGTGAGAACATACCAATTACCTGTATGTATGTACTTCAATCCTCGAAGCAACTGATAGAGGAAAAACTGGTAGTGTTCTGGAGTCAAGTCGTCGTTGGCCTTTATAACTTGGTGCAAATCAGACTCCATGAGTTCAAAAACAACATAAATGTCCTTGAATTCTCTCCTCGACGGAGGAAGCAAAATATGTTTTATTTCCACGATATCTGGGTGTCGCAGTAGCCGGAGCAACTTGATTTCACGAAGTATCCGAGTAGCATCAGACACATGTTCAAAAATGTCATTAATCTTCTTGATAGCAACTTTCTCACCAGTATGAGTATCCAGCGCGGAGCATACTACACCGTAACTCCCTTTTCCTATGACCTCTTCTATCTTATACCTGTTCCCCTCACCATACTCGGTAAAGAAGTCCATTTCAGACAGTTACTGCATCAACAGGAACACAACGAATCAGCCTGAGCAGGATTATTTGTCAAATGTAATTTTACCTCCACTATAGGAAAGCATCCAATATATCAGGGAAAAAAAAGGTAATTGCTAGATCAAAACGTAAAAGTGATGCACTACAAGGGTATAAATGACATCATACCCTTATCAAATCGATCCACTAAAAATATATATGTTGTCCATTTCATAAACAGCTACATAAACCCATTTTACTTCTTTTTTTTCTTTCAGTGTCCAAATCGGATAACAGATAGTCAAGATGAAATCAAGTAAAAAAAAACACTAACTATCAACATCCGCCCCATCCACTTGGTCAAAAGCCAAGAGATTTAACAACATCGCAGCGAATTCACCACCAATAGATGAACGACACCAAATCAAAAGGTGGACACTCGACAGCGTGCGACTCATCCGCCCAACAGAGCGACATTTGCGGGACAATGCAAAGCAGTGACGGGGCGGATCCAACTTGGGATACTGGGGTTCAGTTCAGTTGACTTGAACCCCCCAAACTTTTGGGGGGGAAAGAAACACAAACTGTTACTTGTAGTATTATAAGTTTAAGGCTATGAAATCAAGAGAAAAGCTTGTTCCAGATCTAGAAGATAAGCTAGGGTTAACGCACGCACGCACGAAAACTGGAGAGCGAGATGAGATGAGATGAATGAGAAAGAGGATGCGGACGCTCACACGAGGACGACGGCGCGGCTGCTGTGCTCGCGAGATGGAGATCGGCGCGGGCGCAGGGAGCGGAGACGAAGACGGGAGATTTTCCTTTGACGCGGAGGGACGGGGGAGATGCTATCGACTCGCAATGATTTTTGGACAAGGTGGCATAGCCACGACTGATTTAAATTTGTGTGATACAACGTATTAATTTTAAATTTTGAATTTCAGAAAACAGGAACAAAATAATTTATCCAATTATTATTAACATAATTAGATCCAAATCCGTACATGGGTGGAATTAGAAAAATACCTCAGCTCTAACAAAATGTTGTATCAAGAGTTGTGCTAGACAGGGTGTAAGATTTCATCTTTCTTTTTTTTATATACAATAGAAAAACTACTCGTGCGTTGCACCGGTAAAGGCTATTTTAATTTATTATTGTTATACGTTTTAGTTAAGGTGAAATCTATTGTGAGAACTCGTTTGGATGATATATATTTTAAAAAAAAATCAAGAGTTATAATGAAGAGTCCGATCGTCTCAAGTTAGCAAAACCGACTCAAATACGCATATGTATTTTCAAAAATGAACAAACTTAAAAGCCGACTCATGCTCGGATGACATACCAAAATACCGGCAAAAATATCTTCAATTTTTATAATAGTAGAGATAAATCGGTCCAGTATCACTTTAAACCACTATGTCTCAAAAAGTTTTCATATAAAGCCAGCTATATTACTCATTCTTTGTGATGACTAATGACCCACATGTCAGTAGTACTCGGTTGCGGATATGTGATGACAACGAACTCCTCCAGCACCCACTAGTTGTTGCTCCTCTCCTCCTCGCACTGCCATCATAGCTCCCTCTCCATGAGCCACCATTGTATATCCCGTCCGTCTCTGCATGTGTAACCACATCCTCTAGCCACCAACGTGTATAATCTCTTCCCCTTCATCATGCACGTTGTTGCTATGGTTGCCGTTGAGGATGGTGACGCTGGACTAGCAGGGACTCAGGGAGGTAGGAACCGACAGTTGGAGAGCAGAGAAGTTAATCCGGGCTCCTCCTTATTGGATCCAGCAACTCCCCAGCTATGTCTTGAGGGGAAGAAAGAAAAAGGGAGAGAACTAGCGTGGAAACAGTAGCAATCATTGGATTTGGAGGTGGAGCAGTAGTAGTGTCGTCGGGCTTGGAGATGGATTAGAAAAAGGACCGTCTAAGTTCAAATGAAAGGTAAAATGGCTATTATTATGTGAAAATTAATAGAAGAATGGTACAATATAAAAAATATATAAGAATGCGTAGCCCAAACTGTAGTTTACCTTTTTTTTTTTCTCTAGCACAATTAAAAATGAGTTGTCTATTAGCCATGACCCATTAGGCCTGTACTATGCTAAGTCTATCATAGGTGGTGTTTGGATCCGGGGACTAAATTTTAGTCCCTATCACATCGGATATTTGGACAGTATTATAAGTATTAAACATAAACTAATGACAAAACACATTCCATAACCCTGGACTAATTCGCAAGACGAATCTATTGAGCCTAATTAATCCATTATTAGCCTATGTGATGCTAAAATAAATATGTGCTAATTATAGATTAATTAGGCTTAAATTTTTTTTTTCTTATTTATGCAATTAGTTTTATTATTAGCCTATGTTAATACTTAATTATCCAAACATCCGATATGAATTTAACACCACCATAGTTTTATTGTCTCTGGATGGGCATGGTTGTATCGATCTATTTAGCTATTCTCACGAGGTGTTCACGTGTTAGGATATGGACTTATGGTAACACATGCTGATTAACTATGGTCCGATAGACCCGAATAAATAAATAATAATAATAATAATAATAATAATAATAATAATAATAATAATAATAATAATAATAATAATAATAATAATAATAATAATAATAATAATAACCACCACCACCACATCAATTTTCTTTAATATTAAAGTATCATATTTTTATATTTTTATGTTCAATTGTGGTCATTTTTTTCTCACTATGTGATACTCTATATGATAACTATCTCTCTTGTACGTAACCTTCTTCCCAAATTCTTTCTTATTGATTTTCTTTTTACTTATATGTTTATTTGGACTATTTTTTTTCTCATAATTAAATAGATAATCAATCCTTTTCCATACTTCTCATATGATTTGAAATTGTATTGTAAGTGTGTATGTAATTTAATATGTAACATATAGACCTATAGTTGCTATAAGATTTGACCTTTTTAAAAAAATATGACACCATAATAGATACAGGTAGTTAAGTCAATATCCATAAAAGATAATCTATGCAATTCGCTTCTTTATTTCATTCAAAGCAAGACTACAACAAATCTATTCGAACCTATTCATAGGACTTTCTGATGCTTGGCCTCGCATAGTTGCGCGCTTCTCAATCTCTCGCGTGATAACGCACTATCTACCTGGGCCGACCAAAATGCTCTGACACGAGCCCAATCATGTGGGCCGAATCATGCCGGACGCTCAACTCCTATGTGGTAAGCATGCTAGATGCTACAATTCAATCTTCCCTTTTAAATCTTAGATACAGTGCTCATCTTTTTAAATCTCAGATACAATGCCCATCTTCCTGCTTATATATTAAGAAAATCTAATTGTTAGGAGTTTTACACTAAACTAAACTTAATTTATATTTTATTTGCCTCTATATATGCCAATAAAAATACGGTACTACCTATTGATCTTTCTACAGATTTGGAGCTTCAAATTTTACAGAATTTTCAACCAATATATACAACCCGTTTTGAATGAAATAAAAAAAAGGTTAAACATATAAAAAATCATAAATCTAAAGAAAAAAAGCTGTTGTAAAATCTAATTTTTATGTAATGTAACTGAGTGTAAACTAAAAAGGTAAAATCTAATATCTGTAATCTCGTGAAATTTACTCAGAAGGTAAACTAAAAAATGTCTATTAACATTTCTGTCAAATTTTGGTTGTTATTAGGATGGAAGGGGTAGCTATACTTAATCACATTTTGTAATTTCAGAATTAAAAATTCCCCTTTTTTTCCAGCGGGAAATTTATGCATCTTACAATTGTTAGATTGAAATTAACGGCTCTGATCATTTGAGCTACAGCTAATAAGCAGTGTAAAAAACGAACGAAGTAAAATAGTAAATCAAAGATGTAATTTATAGGCAAACTTTTATATATGTGCTATTTGTGGTTCCTGCTGTCTAGCTACGGCACTGTAGACTAATCAAGATTTATAACAATAGATCATTACTGTATACATGAACCGGTAGACCTAATATATCTCCTGTCATAGGTATTGATACTTAGAACTATATTTGGTCATACTTTCAAAACTTTAGCCTTCAATAATTGGACAAATGCGTAGTTTTTCAAGAGAAATGATATGCAAAGAAAAAAACTATCATATATAATACCGCAAATTTGTTAGATTATATTTTCTTAAAAAAGTTGATTAGATCCCTTTTTTCTATAAAGTTAAGGCCAAAAGATCAAACCTCGTGCTCCACGTCATCATTAAATTGTGAGCTGTTGGATGAATGCATTAGATCGCTTCTCAGACGTTGGATGGAATGCAACATAGAGCTCAACCCGTTAGTTACCGGGTGAGTCTCTTCGCCTCCTCAGTGCCAAATGTGGCCCACATGAACACATTAGCCTATCTCCACACGCATCTACTTGTATTCAGCCCATCAGTCCATATAAAGAGCTTTATGGCTAAACGCATTTTCAATTGATATGTGTTATCTAAATTATCTACAAATTTTGGATAGGGCTGCTAAAAAAAATTTCTCCAAAAAAGCTATTTGTTTTTTCTGTTTATTCTTAAGATTGTACCTCCTATGTAACAAATTGATGTTAACCAAGTCTCACAGCAACGCGCGGGGTATCCTCTAGTTATATAAAAGCCAATGATCTTTACAAGTGTTAAAGTAAACTCATCACCTTAGGACAATCTTCTAAACTTAATACATAGGCTCACTTTATCACTACTCTCTCTGTTTCAAATTAATTGCGATTGTAGTAAATCTCACACAAAACGTTGTTACCTCATTAAGTACATCCAATTGTTCTCGAAAGCAAGAATTAACTCTGATTGGTTGAGATGAGCTGACGAGGGTTGCAACTGGTTTGATGTATGACTGCACTAAAAAATCGTAGAGGGAACATATCCTATGCACACAAGCTTTCTGTGCACACTCTATGTACACCAACTAGTAAATGTCACGAAAAAGTTCTACAAAAAAATTGTACATTTACTCCTAATAGTATTTCACATATCTATAAAATCTCATATTCATATTCATTAGATATTCTAGACATAACAAAAAGACAAAATTCTGATAGTTTTGAGGTAAAAAACTGTCAGAATTTTGACTGTTTTGATACGGCTAAAATATAATGAATTTCAAGATAAGATTTTATATATATGTGTAGTACTATTGGAAGTATGCGGCTAATTTTTTTTAAATGTTTTGTGACATTTGATAGTTGGTGTGCATGGAGTGTGCACGGAAAACTTATGTGTATAGGATATGCTCCCTACCTGTTAAGTGCTTTTGAATGTGAGAAGTACGACATGTATTTCGTACAAAAATTGAATGCTAGAACAATAAAGTAATATGAAACAGTGAGTATAAACTTGTAGTGATGACCAAATAAAACTTATTATAATTTAAAAGTTTGAGTGAATCTTGTTCTAAACATCTCTATTTAAGTAGAGAGAGATGTTGGAAGGTGCATGATATGGCTCACATGGATCTGAATCACCTTTTCAGATTATACAAAAATTTCACCTATTCTGAAAAAGTTAGCAATGGGACATATCTTGAGAAATCGCCTCATCATTTAGTTGCTGTTGTACTTGTTTCTCTAAACTCATATAAATGAGATTGTTGAACGATTCTTAATTGAACCTTACTTTAAATTCTCATTTCAGATAATATGATGTAATTATCCATGATGGATGGGCGAAGTATTGCACTTTAATTTTTTCTTGTTAATATAATTTAAATAATTACATTATACCGTCTATGTCATTGGTTGAGAACATGACGGATATGTGAATGCGATTATGACAGTGACACTAAACACATATCAATGTGTCTATCTCTACTACTTAAAAAAATCTGTAGTGGTGCCATCCAACGTAGAAAGATACGTAGACACGCTTCCGAGCGACATGCTCCTCCTCCGCAACACCCACGCGCGATTCCTACGGATCGCGATCCACAATCAGCGGGAAAAAAAAAAAAAGCTCGCGCCGCCCCCCCTCGCCACGACTCATCCTCCTCGTCGCGAATCCCCTCCGCCGGTCCGCCTCCTCAATCCACGCGGCACCACACCATCGGCGCCGCCCTGCACCGCCTGCCGTCGTGCCCCACCATCGGCGCCGCCCTGCACCGCCTGCGGCACCTACCTCCGCCTGTCTCCTCGCCTCCCGCCCCCCTCGCTCTCCCCAAAACGCCACCGCCTCCATCCATGGAAACAGAGGATACAGGAGCGGAAACCCTAGCCCCTCGTCGTCGTCGTCGTCCTCCTCCTCCTCGCCGTGCCTCCCTGACCTGCCGCCGCTTCCACCACCCTCAAGCACCACCGCCGTCGAATGAGATCCCCTCCTCCCTCCATCGCGCCGATTCCCGTCCCCACCACGTCGTCATCTCAGGCACCGACCACCGTTGTTCTTCCGCCAGCAGATCGCCGCCTCCCCGCGTCATATCAAGGGCATCGTGTCAAGGGTGACGCCTCTCCGTCATCTCGTCCATTCCCATTCTGCTTCGTCATCGTGAGGTGGTCACACGATGACCCATCAAATCCGTTTCCCGTCCCCACATCGTCGTCTTAAGTGCCGGGCGCCGCCGTTCCTCCATGACCGCTGGCCCGTAGCGACACCAGAAAACCCCACTTGAGTCGTCGATTCGTCGTCGGCATCTTCTGGCAGCGATGGTCGACCTCGTGGTCCGTTCTTGATCCTCAGGTTCGCCTCGCTCCTCACCTATTCCCCATTCCCTGGACCCGCACCACCTGCGGCGATGTGCGAATTTGATTGATGCTGCCTAGAATTGCCCATGTATTTAAAACAGCAGAGCAGAACATTTCCTTTCTTGTATTTACGAGAATAGTGTTAATAGTGTACCTTGCCATCCTGATCGGCTAGATCCTGCTGCAGTGTTGAGGTGTTGTGGTGTTACTAATGTGTTCGACTTAATGCTGCCAAAGAAATCTATGAACCAGTCCAATTTCGTTGCATGCATGTATAAGGTACCGCTGCCTCAAATTTAACTGATTATTCATGTTGCATGCTATGTGCTATACAGAATGTGGGAGACTAGGAGCTCAAGGGTGGAACCTGATGCTTCTTTATTTTTATAAAAATTCAGCTGCTAGAGCATCTTAATTTGTTCGGCCAAAAGTGCTGCTCGAGTATAACTCATGTCTCTGGTTATTTGAACCGACCAATCATTTTTTTTTTCAGCTAAATCACAGGGGAGTGATGCCTACTCGTGAAGAACTGATAAGTCTAAGGTGATACTGCATTTTGTCAGCATTGCATCTCAACTGCGTATTTTTTAAAGCTTTCATTTACATTTAAATTATGCAATTTGCGGCAATTGTTTGTCAAATGTTACTATTAAGCCACTTGACATTGTTCAATTTAGGTCTGGGCTTTGTACTGGATATGTATTTTGATCTCTTCCCCTCATCTTAATCTAGCCTTTTCACATGTGCTATTTACTGCAGTGTCATTCCTTCTTTCAAGATTTCTATCCTAAGTGCTTCAACTTCAACGTTAACTATATGCCACCTCTAACGGCATCACTGTTCACTGACCAAAAAGTGACTAATCAAAGTGTTAAAATTGAGGGAACAATGGACTCAGTTATTGTTTCCAAGTGTGAAGTTACAGCTAAACAACAAAGACACACACGTGTTGAATGTGCTGTTCTAAATTAATTTCTTCTGACAGGATATATGAGTTAACATTTTAGGTACAACATTCTTACAAAATTGGATGTTGATCTTCTTATTATAATTGGAGTGCAACCTTAACTGTGTGCTACTCCAACCCATCCACCGCGCCGGCCGCCTCCTCCCCCCACTGCATCTGCTGTCGCCGCTGCCTTCTCCCGTTGTTCCAAGCCATGGCATCAACGGCCTTCCTCAACGCCACACCGCATCTATGTCAGTGCTCGTTTCTTGTGGTGAGCGCATTCCTTCTCGTTCTTAATTGAACCGAAAATAGGCATCAAGATAAGTTGCACGCTAATCTGCAAGTTTCTATCAGAAAGCATAGAAATGAATTTAGAGCTTGATTTTAGTTAGCAATTTAGCATTATATGTGAAAATGCATTTAGAGCTTGAGTTTAATTAGCAACTTAGCATTATATGTGAAAATTTTTAGCAGTTATATAAGATATATGATTGTAAAAACTCCAGCGGCTGCCAGCAGGGATTTCCAGTGGTAAGTATTGTTTTGCCAATTTTGGATTTTTGGGGCCGATTTTTAGTAATTACATTCAGGTTTTGCCAAATTATTCAGGTCTCCACCATCACTGCCCACTCCTATGCATCCTATCTGGCTGTTGCTACTGTCTGTCAAGATGAGTTGAATCATTTCGCTGCACTTGGTGGTGATAATGCTATAGTGGAGACAGATTTCCTTAAAAGTGTTTCTGCTATGTGATTTAAAGACATGCACTCAAATACAGATAGAATCAATGCTAACAAAAGACTCTCTGGTCCTCAAAAAGCAGTTAAAGATCCTTTGGAACTATAAGATATCGTGTCCAAATATACGACAAATTCCTAACATTAGTATATCATGTTGATGAAAACTTGCATCGTGGATTATATGGCAAGCCTAATTATGTTCATATGGTTTTCAGTCAGAGAGAAATCGCTGGAGGGGATTACATGAAAGTTTGAGAATCTAAGGGAAGACCACCTGAGTGCAAATTTTGCTAGACGCTCAAGCTTTTTGTCGATAGTTTCTTTACTGAAGTTTGCTCCATACATTGGCACGAACTGGAGACGCCAATAGAGATTAGCAGGTTCATTACACGTGAACTCGTGGCAGAAATTTCTTGATGGAAATTTGACATTTATCTGAATAATTTTTAGCGGCGCACGAAATTTTCTTAAGTGTATCGCAAATGTACAACATTAGGGTAATTATTACCTACATGGTATATCCTATATTGTATCAAATTTTTTATTTTTTTCTTTGTTTATGCTCGCAAAAAATTAATAGAATAACTCTCTCAACAAATTAATAGAATAACTCTCTATCTTCTAAGAATATCTATAGCAGAGTGATTTTTAATGTGCTCATCCATGACAAATATCATATCTGTATATGCTTAATGTTCTAGATTTTTTTTGCTTTAATTTGTATGTCACCATCAAATTTTCGTAGCGGTCTTCTGTCTATGCTGCCTTTTTATAATATCATAAACATCATGATATTGTTTAATGCGCCAGAAAGCCACTCTGATTCTGTAGTGGTAATAAGTTTCTCGCACTGGAATTAGTCTACTGAGCAATTTTGATTTGTAGTCTCTCTAGTTTGCAAGATTTTTTTTTTCTGTGCTCGATAGATTTTCACTCAATGATTATTTAACAGCTTTTCACTTGGACATAATTTGAAATTGATATATGGCATTTCCCGTTGCAACGCACGGGCACCCAACTAGTTAGTTTATAATAGACATGTTGTGTTTATAGCGATGCCCATCTTAATTAATAGTTCCTCCGTCCTATTGGGTTAGGAGGTAAAAGATGGCCGCATTATGGTGGGGTGCGGGACCCACTCTGGTTGGGGCTATATGGACTACCGGAAGTAACGTGGGATGTTTTATGCCAGAATTTACGGTTGACATCCCTTATGTAGCTATATTTAAGATAAATTTAATAGTAAATCGCATAATGGGTCACCTGTTTTACCATTGTTGTAAGTTGAACAAGGGGCAAATCAATCTTTCACTTTGCACCTAATCTTTACACATTGTTTCAGTTAATTTGGGCCTATATTATTCTTCAACCTGTAGCTCCCTCTCTCCTCTCTCTTTCTCTCTTCCCTGTCAGGCTTGAGGAACCACCCATCCGGGAACAGCTCAAGCAGCGTAGTGCTTGCACTGGAGCTCTGCCACCGGCGGCAGCTGTTGGCAACTTTTTTGACAAGTAGACAAGCATGATCGGGATACCTAAACGCCTTGCGGTGATTGTAGAGTCGCCAACCACCCCAATCTAGCAAAAGCTGGACCAAGATGGGTTTTGATAGATTAAACCGGCTAGCGGAGCTAATTTAGATAAAACAATAGATAACTACCCATCTCGTGGGCAAACGAAAGGTTTACGGGACAAACCTACAAAGGATTTCACACTCTCGTAGCGAAGGCGGCCGATTTACGGCGCAAATTGATAAAGATGGACGAACTAGACTAGAAGTAGATTGAAATATTGAAAAAAACGATTCAATTGGCTAAATTGGATTGTGTGTAGATTCTCCTCCAGTTGAACCGGCCTTATCCCTTATATTGGGGTTGGTCTTATCTCCTACGGGTCCTCCTCCACATCCAACTCGGGATAGAAACCAAAGGAAACCCGAAACATAGCCTCGCGAGTAAGGAAACCCAAGACCCGATGAAAACATACTTGGTCTCGGACTCTGCAAGTCCGACTGGCCACATGCCGCCGGTCAGACCAGCCCTCAAGCAATGGTCTGACCACCATCAAACGACGGTCAGACCGGCCCTGTGGAGGAAACCCGGTGATTCTCCCAAATCTTTGCAATTCTTCTTTAATTTGATCCTATGTGCTAAATTTGGGTGTAAACAGCAGCATCAAATGCTTGAGATGGAGCTCAATTTCCTCAACCTAGTACATGTTGAAAACATGGTCATAATTCGGTATATTTTAATCCAAAAATTAAGATATAAACGTGACATGTGTATAAAAGGATGATCTAGTAATAATGCTAAACATACTAATAACATAAATAGCATCATCGATTATGTAGTAACATGTTTAACACTAATGTGAATAGAGTGACATACTTGAAGAACGCTTTGGATCCAAAGGCGAAGGTGTTGGTGATGTCACCACCTTTGTTGTTGCCGTCTTCTCCTCCATTGGTGATCGATATGATCCGAGTTGTTGATGTAGAGCAAGAAGAACGTGATACAGAGGAAGCAGTGCTGAGAGTAGTCGCGTGTTCTTCACGCTCCGCAAAAACTTGATTGCCTACCTATCAGTGCATGTACTTAGGTGGATGGAGTTCTGGAGGTCTGCTCGTCGCGAACACTTGTGCGCGCAAGTGATCAGGACCGGGGAGAGCCGAAGCAAAGTGTCAGGAAGAGAGAATCTCTCTGTCTATCATGGAGGTGGAGGATAATGAGAGAGATATGTTTTGGGAGAGATTAAACCCGATTGATTGCTCTGTCCGTTTCAGTGGTAAGGAGTCTCTGTCAGTTACATTACTCATAAAAAAAAAACGTCCGGAAGGAGAGCAGCCATTGTCTCGTACACCCCAGACCCGACTGGCCGACCTGACTTGGTGCGCGTGTGGCAGTCCCATCACCCCCTCAACCGTTCAACAAGTGATCTCAATTAACAACCTATTTAAGTTGAGGTACTTTCGCATTGGATTCTAAGGTGGTATTAATCTCTTAACGTCAATTGTGGGCCCATGGGATTTACTAGAATTAAATTGAAACTAGCCGATTTAATTCTAACAGTGCACATGCTTGTGGTATGGAAGAAAGATGAAAATAACAAAGAAATTTCCAATTGCTAAAGTGGGGATGTCAGGATTGAGGAGCATGCACAGGACGTGGCTGTGTTGTACCTGTGACGTTGCAACAGAAACAACACAACGCATATTGTATATTGTGTGTCTATTAGTGGGTTTAAAATGGTAGTCGTTTCTCTTTTTGTTTCTGTGCTACGAAAAAGTCTGGTGTAAAACATTGTTTTCTCCTTTCTTTCTCCTCTTTAATTACGTGACACAGCAAGGTGATGTAGAGTTTTGGAAGTGTCCTTACATGTTTATGATTGAAATTATTTCGTCTACAAATCTGGATAGAACATGATAGCGTTAATGTGAGTTTTTTAAAATCATTGACACTTCTTTGAATCATTGAATTTATCAGCTTTGTAGATAAATATTAATTTATCTGTACATGGCAAAACCCCCTAGAGAAATCCGTTTTGTGAACCGTTGCATTTATCAACTTTTTGAAAGGAGACTCCCTCTTGGTGGTAATTAAACACAACAACTCGATCATATGCATAGGATGAATGAAAATTATTCGTTTATTTGTGGCGAGCTTGATGAACAGTACATTGTAATATTCCAGTTCCTAGCTCTTAATATCTACACAACTCTCTCTTTTAAAATAAAGTACTAAAATTTTGGCAGGGCTCCTATTGCTTTCGATGAAAAAAAAAACTTTACGTGCTAGAAGAAGAGGGTCGACACCAAGTCTCTTAACCTATAGAAAAATGCATCCAAAATAAGTTGAGTTCCATAAATTGCAGGTTGTTTTTATAATTTGAACAACAGGCACATCGAATTGTATTAAAATCATTGCATTTTTTCTGTTGGTTCCAAACTTGAGGTTAGCCAAGCTCAGAATAATGCTCGACCACATGCCCATGATGGACAACACAGCACAAGACTGCACACCAAGCATTATACACTTCAACAGAGTGCAAATGCCTGTTTTAGCATACATCTCTTAGGCATGTACACTGGGATATTAACCATGTAGCTACCCTAGCTCAAAGTCTTAGCATATATCTAACCGAGCAGCAGGACATTATTTGGTGAGGAGTTTCTAGATCTGTAGTGGCAAAAAGAGCAAAAGTGGGCATTCTACCTTCATTCAACAGACGAGAAAGAAGGTTGCAACACAATATTCAAGGTCGAATCTTAGTAACTCTAGCATTCCAGACGCGTCCCAACCCTCAGCATTAGTTTTTTTTTTAAAAAAAATATAGATTCTTGTTCATGCAAAATCGGCTGAGGCGATGTTTGTGAGAATATGTCGTTAGTCACCAGCTCACTGTGCATGGTTGTTCTCTACATGATGCTTTCAGCTAGTAGCAGAGGTGAGCTACATATATGGTAGGCAGGTGCAGTTGAATCCTATGCGACCACATGAGAATATCAATCACTTTGTTATATTGTAAGTACAAGGTACAATATTTTCACCTACTGTGAAGAAAAAGATAGTAAAGTCACACATGTCTTGGGAAGTCACTTCGCTTAGTTGCTCTCCTATTACACTAATACAGTACTACTGAGATTGTTGAACAAATCTTAATTCGGCCATACTATTAAGTCACAAGACTTACTATACTTCAGCAAGTTTATCTGCTGGATGGTTCAACAAAGTCACAGTATTTTGTTTTCTACTAGTATATGAATTTAGCAATTGCATTAATTGTCATGTCATTTGGTTGAAGAGATATGACATACACATATGCAGTACAAATAGATTAGTTTGCTGCTGTGCAAACAGTAGAATTGGTATTTACTTTGATTCTGTTTATTCTCTTGGAATGGGATTAAGATTTTACGGGTTTGTGGCCCATAAATTAAGGCAACCAATGGGGGTCCAAGAGGATGGCACATGGACACCATTCATTTGTTGTTCTATCAACATGATCCCCTCAACATGAACCGGCTACAAATATTCTTTTTTTTTTAAAAAAAGTTGGTACGGGACAATTTAAAAGTATGGTCGTAAGCATCGTAAATATGTAAATTTGCCCGAGGACACTTTAAAAATATCGTAATTTGCTGCAGGACACTAAGACCGTATTAGTTTTATTAGAGCTGGAGAGAAAATTTAACTAAATGACTTTGTTGCCCTTATCTTCTTCCTCCTTCCATTCCTCTCATGCGCATCAGGGGTACACGGCGGGAGCGGCGGCAAGACTACGTGATGTGGCGGTGCAACAGCACGGTGCATCGGCGGTGACCTTGCAGTGAGGCGGCTAGCGGTGTGGTGGTGAGGACTGCACAGTGGGGCGGCGGGGCAGTGGATGCGACTTGTGTTACGGTGCGTGTGAGCGGCATGCGGACTGAAGCGCAACAAGGGATGCACACGTGAGGACCAGAGCGGCGGTGGCAACCTCACGGCGGGGCGGTGCAACGGTGAGGATGGTGTGGTGGTAGTGACCTTGCAGCGGGATGCGCGAATGTGCACTCACGTGCAGCAAGGGGAGTGCGAACTAGGAGTGGCGGCATGAATGCACGCTGCGGCGGTGGCAAACTCGGTTCCGTAGGAAGACCGAGAGAACGAAGAAAAATATGAGGACAAAATTGATTTTCTACATAGTTTCTCGTAGTACCATATTTTTTGAGTTTTCTCAGACAAATTCACATTCTTTTTTTTTGACAGTAAAGAGAGAGCTTTATTAATGATGGAAACCAGGATTACATTCATGGTTCAAAAGATCCAGGATTCTAGTAGGAGCACATAGTCTCCACTCCATACAAGATTTTGTAGTCATGGCCATTCTTGTTGTGCCAATCAACAAAACCGTATTTTTCGCCAATATTTTTTACCTTGCCCGTCATCCTCCTCGCAGAAGATATTTACCGATGTGAGGAAAGATTCTTAGTTCCTCATCTAAGCAAGCGCATATCGAACATGCTTTGAGATACAAAGCAATTTTCACATTCCTAATGCCTCGCAACCCTTATCTCTTTATATATTTTCATGACCACATTGGTTGAGGGTTTCTTGTGGCCGAAAACCGAGAATACATGGACAGTTACCATAGTCTATATTATTCTTATCCGCTACGCGCGAGAGGCACGCTACATATACATGGGGTTCACATAGTGAGGAGTCCTTCAAGGGCTGTGGTTGGCACTTTGGGAGGTCCAGATGCATATAAGATTTGTGACCCATGGCCATGAATATCACTTTGTCAAATTACATAATAGATTTCACCTAATAATACGTAGAGGTGAGAAAGATCCGACTGAACCTAATGAGCAAAACCTACTAACCAAGAAATTAATTTAACCATTTTGGTTAATTCGGTGTAGTTCGGTTTTTTTACTTCGGTGAATAACCAAATAGGTAAAATTATTACATCGAGTTACCAGTAAACCTAATACACCTGGAGCGTTTGGATTATTTCTCCGAGCACCTCACGTAGCACTCCCCCATCTCACACACTTCCGTTTTTTCCCTTTTTTCCAACCCCACGTTCCTTTTCCTTTTTTTTTCCCATTCCACCTCTTCACCGCCTCCATTTTTCTCGCTCCCTCTCCCCTTATCTTGCTTCATTTCTTATCTCTGTTCCTCTTGAGTAAAAGATCTATTATAGTCATTAATATGAAAAAATGGTTCTCATGCTATAGAGTAAAATATTTACTCATCGTTTAATCTTCGTATTGATGTACTTGAGTAAAGGTTTTACTAATCGATATAAAAAAATGGTTCTCATGTGATAGAGTAAACTATTTACTCATTGATTAATCCTCGCTTTGATACATCGTTTGATCTTCAAACATGATAGAACAAAAGGTATATAAAAATGATTGATGTTTGTATTCATAGAGTAAAAGATTTACTAATGTTATGTTCTCCTGCGTCTTCATCTCAATGAATTGAAGAAGAATGGTGGCTTCTCATGGTATACCTCGATGATTAGAGTAAAAAAAATATTCATCGATTGAAAAAAAAATTACCATGGTATCCCATAACGTTCCATAATACACATTCCCGCATATTTTTCCTGTTTTGCCAGTGACAATGATGGTCGTGAATGTTTTAACTATATGAATAAAAAATTACACACGTCTCCCATTATACATTTGTCGAACACAAATTCATCTTGAATAAGGAAAAAAACGCCGCTGATGGCTGGAGATGAGAGAGCCGGGGGGTAGCAGGAGGGCTCCCTTGCGGCGAGTTGCTGATGCAAAGGACTTTACCTAGATCCGCTGCAAAAGCCATAGACGACTGCGGTGTGGAGCTAGAGTCGACGACGACCGCTGTGTGGATTCTCTCCCAACCGCATCGCCAACCTCCAATGGAGGATAACAAGAAAGGCGGCGACATGAGGCATCAGATCCTGACGGATGGGGGTGGGAGGATCATCACCATTAGTCTTGTTGACAGAGCTCTAGCACCACCTCGGTCTTGTTGACAGCCACAGCCACTGTTGGCATTTCAAACTGCTGCAATCTAGAGGAGCACGATGAGACGAGAGAACGGCTGCAGGTAGGTTTCCTGGCAATGAGCCGGTGAGCGCAGACGATGGTGAGGCAGCTTGATCACTCGCAACATATTCATAGAGCCCCTCCCCTCCCAACCAAAAGCAATAGTAGCTAGATTAGGATCGTGCCACAAGAACACAAAAAAAAGAAGAAGAAGAAATGAATGGGAGATCACAACATTTGGAACAAAGAGAATAGGCATAAATGTTTTTTTCACCGCAACAGAGTTTCCCTACAAACAAGTTTAAGGGTGTGTTTTGTTGAGTTGTGGCTTTTGGAAAAGTAGCTATGGGCTGTGGCTTTTAAAAAAGCTCGCTTGGTTCAACTGTTGTGGCTTTTGAAATAACTAGTCCCGCTAACAAGCGGGCCCCACATGTCATACACATGTTTAAAAAAAAAGAAAAGGGAGAGATGGAGATGGCCATGGCCATCGACACGCCTTCGCCGTCGCCATTGGCCTCGGCGGCGGCGGCGGCGGGGAGGTGGCTCGGCGAGGAGAAGCGGTGGCGGCGGTTTGGCGAGGAGGAGGACGGGTGGTGGGGAGGACAGGCAGCGGCAGGGGAAGGGACGGGCAAAAAAAAGAACGAACCGGTATGCATCATAACCAATGGCAGGTGGATAAATATCTATCTATCTATTATATATTAAAAGTCCATAAAACATCCTATAAACACTCCTAAGCTACCACGTGTCATCATACAAACGCTCCTAAATCGCCACATGGCAGAAACACCGGTCCCACCCACCTCCTTCCCTTCCCGTATATAAGCCTCCACAAACTAACAAAATCCCTACATGCGCTCAATCTCCTATTTTCATGCTACACAATAGAATTCGGATGTAATCTGTAGTAACGCTTCCCATTTCATATGTGTTTCTTTTACAAGGAAATTAAAGTATCCTTATTATTGCTGTCTTTGCAGCGAGATCACAGCCAATGTAAACCGGAATGCCCTTGGAGCTTTGGACAGAGATTATCATCGATCAAGCCCTTAATTAATAAAGTAGAAAATATCAACGATGCTTATTAATTGCTAATTTTGAATTTATTAAATTAATAAAATAGAAAATATCAGTTCAAGAGATTAATGAAAAACAAATTAGAGCAACCGAATACAATTACGACAGGACATAGGTATTTTTTAATTCTTATTTAATTTGTTTTCAATTATGAGTAAAATATTATTATTACTTCCTTAGAAATTTCAAAGCTAAAATTTATGTACTGCTTTCAACAAAATTTAACAAACATGTATTTAATATATAACTAATATTTTAATATTTAGAATATTAATAATTATAGCACGTGCAATGCATGGGTTGATAATAGTTCATAAAACATCTGACAAACCCTCCTAATTCACCACATGGCGCTCTAAAAAATCTATTTATCTATTATATATTAAAATTAAAATTCCATTAAACTTCCAACAAATATTCCTAGGCTGCCACGTAGCATCCTACAAACACTCCTATACTGCCACATGACACTCTAATAAATTAAATAAATTCCTAAAAATTCTAAGAAAAGGCAAAACATCTAACCATTGACTTTGTCACTCATAAGAAACATGTGCACGTTCACTCCTATTAATGCATGTACGCAAATCCTACCCATGCACGTTCATCTATATTGAAGCACATACACACATCCTACATCAATGAAAGGAAAATAAGTAGAAAATACACGTAATTCCAAGAGGCTTATTCTCTGGGAAAAAAACATACATACATATGGTATGATCGAAAAAAATAAAGATGTTAAACTATTTATCTTTTCTCCTAATCCGCAAATTAAAAATTAAAAATTAAAATGTTTTTATGCTTATTCATATGTATAAACGAATGTACAATCAGTCCCCTCCTGCCCGCTCCCTCCCTATGACTCCTTTCACTCTTCTTTGTTTCTATTTTGATTAAATAAATATCACATAAAAATATTCTAGCTTTTGTAAATGTATTTCTCATCCAAATAATCATAATAATTACTCTTTCTCCTTTTTAAATAGCTGGCTACGGTATTATATTCATTTATGTACCTTGACCACTCATTTTTTCTATGAAAATATATACATATGTTCAGTATATATATTTTGACATGGAGCCACATTCTTCACATTATGTCTCTTTTCATTTCATTCTCATCCAAATAGTCTTAATAATTAACATAATTAATTTTGAAAATATAGATTATTCTATCATATATATTACCCTTCAAACATGCATAGGTGAATTAATTTTTTTTATTAAAACCCGTATTGACTCGTATGTTTTTGAATGATTACTGTTTGAGCATTATTTTTCCACATGGTTCTCACCGTTGAAGGTATTAGATTTTTTTTAAGTAATGTCGAATGTTTAACCCAACTCATTTCTAAGAGAAAAAAAATTATATTTGTACCACTAAATTTAAATTTATTAGTACCGATTAATATGGCAGACAAATTGCGTATACTCTATGCAACAAATCGACTCAAAACTTAAAAACAATCTATCACCTTCATCTTCTCTCTGCTATTCTCTACAAGGCATCAAATCATCGTCAACGGAGCTTAGTACATTACATTAAGTATGGCAGGGGCATGCATATTACTAAGTTGAGGTGGCCCAATGAGAAGCCACCGTTGGTAATGAAACTCAACCAGCTTACTTATCGATGCAAATCCTTTATGTATGTGTCAATAGTAAACTAAGAGTTGAAATTATACTTCACACTTTTCTTGAGGGGCATAACTACGTAGATATAGGACCCATATTTCAAGACATCATATAAGAAAGCCTTGGCGACTACGGCCGGTTTTAGCAGTTAGAGGAGCATTTATATCTAATTTTAATGGTTTTGTCCTATTAATTGGTAGAAACAGTAATTTTAAATATTTATACATAGATTTGGATACAAGCGAGACATGGGCGCTCTTCGGTGTGAAATGTAGATGGAACTTTCATTGTATTAATAATTTACTAAGTTATTCTTTTGGTACAAAGGCAATTTCATGAATTAAAAAGACATCCAGATTTAAAGACAGTGATAATACATAGTGGTGATATATGAGGTCATATATAATCGGGATAACTTTTTGTTTGACTATAGACATTCTTATAATTTAGCAAATCGAAATGTATGGTTATAAATTTTTCATTCTTTCAAAAGAAAATAAGGTATTGTACATGGTCCTCATAGTGAATATGGTAACGTAGAATTTTTTTTTAGTATTCTTTCAATAAACAATTAATAAATTGCCCGCGCATCTGCGCAGGCTTCCTTCCTAGTTTAACCTAAAAGCAGCTAAAAAGCAAGGGGTGGAGGTGATGGCTCGTCCGTGGGTGCCGGTTTTGCAATAAAAATCGATCTTTATATATAATAAACCAAAAGCAACTTTACTACACCTTGTCTTTGTAAATTACAAATCAACATCACATAAATGGACGATGCTCCTTCCTTTTTCGAAAGTGCTAGAACTGAAGGTAGTTAATGGGAGCTGGGGACGATACTACACAACATAGGAGTATTCTATACTTCACAAAGTGGGACAGAGTGCCCTACCAAAAAATGCATGGTTTGTCGTTCATCTCATGAGATTGATTCGCATCTGCTTAGTGGAGGAATGTCTGCCTCTCTGCATTTTAGAATGGGCATAGTTGATGACCAGGTGACTAAACCTACAAGAATTTGCACAGCAAGGCGATGTTCCATACAATATTGACTGAACATCCGACAGCATCCTAGCTAACTGAAACTAATGCATTCAAGGGTATAGTACAAATATGGCTCTGCAATTGTGCGAAAAGAATGAGCCTTTTGGGGGCAGAGACATCCATCATCACAACAAAAGAATCATCAAGTAACTTTTCAATTGAATTAGTGGCCGTACGTGACCTAAAACCAACATATTACATGTTACAGCTCTCTACAATCTTTACCAGAGAACACTGGTAGCAAGTGTACAATACAGTGTCATTTGGTAGCAAGTGCTGCCTGATCAGCCGTTGTTCTTTGGGAACCATACTAACGGGCCCAACTCCCTGAGACATCAGCAACGGAAAATGACAAGTAACAAGTGTTTACTTTTCTATCTGGCTGGATACTAGACAATAGAGTTTTCAATTTAAAAAAAATGTGGTAACTAATGTTACACTAGTACGTGCCAGTAAATTACCCAATTTCATTAGGTCGATCAGATCACTGATTTTTCAGCAGACATATCCATAATCAGATATTTAAGACGTCCATTTCTTTTTCAGGATTGTTAGGTAAGAATGTGCCATTTCTGAAAAATATATACATGTTGCTTACCAACAGATAAGGTAGACCATACGGAGATGTATATTAGAGGTGCTCACTACACTTCTGATGGTCCCTATTCATAAATCATAGAATCAGTAACTAGTACAAATCACATGCCAAGTCTAAATACGAATGAATCACTTATGCTCTTCCGTCTAAACCCTGCACACACAGGCAACAAGGAATCACCAGCAAAGCAATCGTACAATAATGGGGGAAAATGGATTCGGCAATCTGACCGGCTGGTTTAGGGATGCAAAACACTTCTGTTATTGTTAGGCTCGATTATACGTGCAACAAACAATTTTCCTTCAATTACTCAATTCACTGCTTATAGTTCTATTAAGCATCATATATTTTTCTATGGTAATTACATAAAGGTGAGTTTTGACCAAGGATAACTTTGCCAAACATAGACGGTACTAGTGAAAAATGTTGTTTTCTAATAACAATGAAGCTATCCCGCATTTGTTTTTTTTATTACCATTTTGCTAAGTCTATCAGGAGGTTTTTACAAATTTCTTTTGGTCTAACACCACCGAGAAACATTGCACGTTCAGGCTTCAACAGGGTGCAAATGCTTGCGAGCATGAGAGAATGGGATATTCACCATGTAGCTAGGTTGGGAACTCAACTCCCGCGCACACAAAATGGAGCGACACATTTTTTATGATTAATTAATTATTTACTATTTTTTTAAAAAAAATGGATAAATATGATTTTTATAGCAACTTTTGTATATAATTTTTTTTTAAAAAATGTTCCGTTTAGTTGTTTGAAAAACGTGCGTGCGAAAAACGAGAGAGGTGTGTTGGGAACTTACTGGAAATAACACAACAATACATAGGACCGAACAACAGAACACTACGTGAGTACCTGGTATTCTCTACTACTCCATAAAAAAAAACGAATTCCTAGCGATGAACCTGGACACACATATGTTTAGGTTCGTAGGTAGGATTGTTCTTTTTGTTGGGACGGACGGGATAGGTCTGTGGTGGGGTGGTGGCGAAAAGGACAAGTGCGGGTGTTCACACTTCCTGCTTCCATCAACAATCTAGAAAGAAGGTTCCAACAAAATATAAGAAGATGATCCCTTGTAACTCTTGCATTCCAGATGCCTCTCAACCCTTAACATTAGATCCTTTTTCATTTGAATGGTTCATCTGAAATTTGCTGAGCGACATTTGTGAGAATATATATGTGGTTAGTCACCAACGTCACCATGCACGGTTGATATCTACATGATGCTTCAGCCAAGAGGAGAGGTGAGCTACAAATTGTGTTCACAGAATGAAGAGTCATTTTAAGGGTGATGGTAATATGGTTGGCGGGTGCAATTGAATCCTATGTGACCACATGAATATCAATCAATTTGTTAGATTGTGAGTACAAAGTACAAAATTTCCACCTACTGTGAAAAGGATAGCAATGTCACAAAATTTCACTTCGTTGCTCTCCTATTACACATTTACACTATATCATAACTTGAGATTGTTGAATAAATCTTAAAATCACCCCGACATTGAATTCACAATACAGTACTATATTTTTTTTTGAAGACAATTATTGTATGAGAGGCTGCTACAGTGTGTGTTTTGTAAAAGAATTACATATTTACAAGTGACAACATCCAAAAAATGTCTAGAGGTTGTGTTAATATGAGAGTGATATCTATCTTTTGCTCTAGGGATAACCAAGGCAAATTCTGCTGTAAAGATGTTTTTGCAAAGCTGGAACATGGAAGGGAGGGATTAATGTTTCTCTCTGCTGGATGTTTCAACAAGGCCTGATTTTTTTTTCCTATATGATTTCAGCATTTACAGTGCCATGCCAATGTTTTTAGAGATATCACATATATACGAATGTATTTCAATATGGTTGTATTTAAATCATGAAGTCCAAATAGATTAGTTTGCTGGTGTGCATACAGAGACATGGCATTTTTTTATTCTGTTTTATTATTTTTTTTCTCCGAGAAGATTGAAGAACCTGTTTTCTTTCTTCTAGAACAACTGCACTGCACTGCTTCACGGGTTTGCGACTGAATTAATTGGTGTAAGATGAATGGTACACTGACACCCTTCAGTGCTTCTTCTGTCATGGACTTGACTGTGAGCTCTACTGGGCCTGTGTGCGTGCTGATTTCCCTGGGCTTCTTCTCCCTTGTCTTGGCCCATCTCTTGTTTGGTCTAGATCTGGTCCTTGTCCTGTAGCGTATCCGGCAATGCATCGCTGATGACTCTTGCATCGTCAGTCCAGGGATGGAGATCTGACATTGACCCCTGAGCATGAGCCGTCTCACAATAAGTTATGTTATTTTTGCTGAGCCCCTCTTCCTCCAATGCCAAAGATCTTACCAAGGAGGCCAATGTTCCATAACCCCTCATCTAAGCGAGCACGTTGAGCATGCGTCGACCTACAAAGTAATTTTAACATTCCTGATGCCTCACAATCCCTGAATTTGATAATTAATCACGAATCTTGCAAAATTGCTTGAGCCTTCTTTATGGGAAACCAAGAATACATGGATAGCCACCATAGAATATGAGATACTTATTCAGTCAGTATGACAATATATATATATATATATATATATATATATATATATATATATATATATATATATATATGTGTGTGTGTGTGTGTGTGTGTGTGTGTGTGTGTGTGTGTGTGTGTGTGTGTGTGTGTGTGTGTGTGTGTGTGTGTGTGTGTGTGTGTGTGTGTGTGTGTGTGTAAGGGGTTCACATAATGGGGAAAATATGTAGTACAAATCACATATGTAGTGAAAACTATCATTAATTAGATTGAAAAATGAACATATAAGATTCATCCATGTCACCATGAGTAAAAATTTTACTCATGAATCTGCGAGTAAAATTTTTATTCGTGATGACATGGAAGAATTTCAGACTTCTATTTTTCAATCCAACGGTAGTTTCTAAGTTTTTACTGTATATGTATATATGTAGTTTCCACCATATATTTTCCCCACATAATGAAGGGTCTTTGAAGGACCATGGTTGGCACTTAGGAGGCCAAATAAGTTTTTTTTACCCCATGAATATCATTTTTTTCAAATTATATAATATAAATGATTCACCTAATCTGATGTAGACGATGCAACGCAAGCACAAACGCCTTGCAATTCTATGGTATCCTAGGAAGGAGTGAGAAAAATCACCGATTGTACAACATTTACACTTCTCACTTTTGTCATTGTTTCCTAACTGGTAATCTCTTTTGCCATTACGGTCATTAAATGCAACTTGTGGAAACTAAATATTATAGGAACTTCAGAAAATCACAGATTAGAAGACAATATGATTTTTGATTCCATTAAAACTATTACTTTGGAACTATTAGAGGGATGATTATTTTTCATGTCCACAACATGCATGTCTTGCATAATTGCCGATTTTCCTAAACTTGATGTAATAATCATGCGCGCACGTACATAGTTCATGGTGGGTAAATTATCCACCATGAACTTAGGAAAGTGGGTTAATTCCCATCCAATCTGTCAAGGACCAACTATATCACAATGAGTCAATGAAGGCATCACCAGAGTCCTTCTAGACCTGGACGTTTGGCTTTTTACCATTTTTGTCTGGGTCGTGATGGACAGAGGGAGATGATAGGATTGATATCAAGATTCAAGATAGACAGATAGGAAGAGAGGTAGGGGGAGTGAAAGTAATGCTGGTAGGCGAATTTCGCCGATGATGTATTTAAAGAAAAAAAAGTTACGAAAAAAATCTCAACTATTTGATTTCATCAGTTTGTAGGTACAGAAAAAAATCAAGATGCGATCATAGTGGACCATGTCAGTTTTTTAAGAGTGTTTGTAAGAATTGTTTCGCACGGTCATCTCGTTTTTCCTTAACTTGATGTAGTAATATATCATGCATGTGTAATTCCCTAGTGTAAATTATTTTGTAAAAATTCTAAGAGGTAAACCATTCTGGTCCACTTTTTTTTCCTAAAAAATAATAAGCAGATAATTCCCCAATTTAATGATGTTTTTTTCGAAATTCAATGAATAGAGTAAATTAAATCCACGCCTAATAAAAACATAATTTACAAGGACTAACACGTGACACGCCTACCCATTCTTAATTAAAAAAAAGCTCAAAGAAATGAATCACCAAACGTTCAAACCCTAACATGGCCAGATTACAAAAGAATCGTCGTCGCACATAAGTTCATGGGTATTCACATTCTCAAACGATGTGAGTAGAGAAACCCTTATATCTGTCAGGGACACTAATATAGGAGCACCAATGAGGGTAGTTATTGGTGCCAGTTCTAAAACAAGCACCAATAACTCCTTCATTGGTGCTGGTTGGGTTCACCTGTCTTTCATTTTTGTGGGCATGGAAAAAACCAGCACCAATATTTCATTAGTTGTCGGTTCTTAAATTTATCATGTCAAAAGGTATAAAACGCTTCATACCTATAATGCTGGTCTCTATGCGGTGTTGTGTACTAGTGATAATTTCTTGTCTAATTTGGCTATCAAATTTAACTCATATTCCTTTTTTTTTTCAACGGTTCCAAAGCAGACGGATGGTAGCCTCACCTATCGGTTTGATGGATCTGTTGGTCCTAGGATCATCCCAATCCAAGTATGTACCCAACCTAAGCATATTTTGCAATCGGTCCATCCGAGTAGAACTTGACCGCAACGCCTATGATGGAGTCATGGAGACAGCACGGTCTTGCAAACCAAGCATCCCACAAATCTCTTCTCCCATTCTTAGGTAACCCTCCAGTTCATCTAGCCAGCAATGGAAATTCAACAGCGTGCAAATGCCTAAGAGCATGACAGATTCATGCAGCTGCCATGTCCCAGACATGGCACATATATAGGACCAGGCAGCAAAACACCAAGTGATGAGCTGTCTATAGTTCTATGGAGCATAAAAGCACAAAAGCGGCTATTCGAAGTCCCTAGTTATGTCTAGACATAAGGTTCCAACAAAACATATGGTGGAGAGATCTAGTATTTTTCACATTCCAGATGCCTCCCAATCCTTAATGTTACGTCATCCTTTCCTTAAAATTGATATATAGGGCGAGATGTTTGGGAGAATATATGCATGGTACAACATGCATGGTTGATCTATGTGATCCTATAGGAAAGTCGAGCTATATATGGTGCTATGTGAAGTCCTTTAAGGGATATAATGTAATAATATCAATGATCTTTTCAGATTATGCTAAATTTTTTTGCCTACTCTGAAAAAGTTAGCAATGTCACACACGCTGAGAAGTTGCCTCAATTCGTTGCGCTTGTACTTTTACAATAACACCATAAATGAATATTATTGAACCACTACTACAAGAATACTTATTAGTACCGATTCGGAAGGCCTCATAGGTGCCGGTTTCGGGCCTAACACCTATTGGTTAGAACCGGTAGAAATGACAAAAATTATATAATATTTCATTCACATCCTGCACATCCACAACCTTCACATTCACAAGAAGACTATTTTTATAACTCAAGCATGTGTTCCCAAATATATCCAGTGGCAACATCAAAGGTTCAAAAAGACATGAAAAGGTAAAATAAATATGCTGACCATGAGCTAGAAGGTTCAGAAAGAAGAACTTCCTCTTCGATGGCCAACGAGAATTGAAGCAATTCAGATTTAGGCAGATAAAGGAATGACAAAAGATTGATCACAACTTGACCATGTTACATGTCATGTTCCTATTACTACTTAGTAAAACTTAATGAGGTCAAACTCATGTACTTAATTATGACAAAAAAATTAGGGCTTCACTTTTGGCAAACTGGCATGTTGTGTTTTTTAAGTATTAACCAGCAAAAGCAATCATTAATTGATAATTAATTAGTTTCGGAAGACCTAACCTATAAAACCCGAAGCCTCGAGTAGAGAGCGTAGCAGATATTGTTGGGACTCAGTGTGTTAGTCAACTTCATCCTGAGACACGACCAGATGTGTTACACATCTCAGGAGACTTGACAAAAATTCACTTGAGCTCTACAACATCTCAAATGCTCTAATATAAAAATAGACCTCGTGGAGAGAGAGGTACCATATTCTGACCGTTTATTGAGGTTGATCTAACAACTGGAAAGTAAATTCTTCCCTAGTTGATCCTTGCAAGGATCCTATCCATCGCTTCTGACGCCTGCTTATCGCCGCCTCCTCCAGTCCTCCTTGACCCACACCGGTTCTCCAGGAGGCCTAAACACAATGAAGAGCGGATGTACGACATGCTATTTTTGCGCCTGGATGAATTCGTTGGTTCCTTCTGACCGTTGGTACCTCGTGGCACCTTCTTAAGCACGGTAAAAATGCTCTTAAACAATACTATTATATGAATCCAGTACTGCTTCATCTAAAAAAATTCAATCCAATACTCACTACCTTGCTGGTGATTACCACCTTTTGTCGGTGAGTGACTCACGGAAAAAAAAAACTCTCAGTACCACCTCAAAGACTGTAATAAGATCTATTTGTTAACAAAATTTCACTGGGAAGATAGATTATCACATAGTGAACTGTCACCAAACTATTTCACAATGCATTCAATTGCATCTGCTCGACCGTGTGTTTATATATACAGATAGACAAAAGCCTACATGAGTTGATCTCCTTCCTCCTCTATGCTACACCCTAAGGCCAATGACAACAAAAAGACCTAAGATCCATGAGCAAAAGCATGCAGTGTTAACTACAAGTATCTGATTGAGTGGAATGGTAGGGATCGAGAAAGACGGCTGTGCTTTGGCCGATATTTTTGTTTGAACCTCCTAGGAATCGCGTGTTGCTCGCCGGCTGATTGTTGCCACGGCAATTGAAGAACGCACCACGTACGGAGTTGCGATTGGTCTCGCGCGTGGCCATGGTGCTTAAGAACACAGTTACGCCTTGTGTGTAATGTAATGACGCCACACTCACACTGCACGGCTGGGAGTCTAGGACATCAAGCGGTGCTAATTAATCTTCATGTTTCTTCCATCATCACTGCGGGGTATGAATGTGTAGACAAACATGTGCCATGATTATGCATGATTATTTACACGTTAGAATTTAATCCCTCCGTTTCAGGTTATAAGACTTTTTGACTTTGCTCAAAGTCAAACCACTCTAAGTTTTACTAACTTTGTAGAAAAAAATAGTAATATTTACAACACCAACATAGTTTCATTAAATTTATAATTGAATAAGTTTTCATAATATATTTGTCTTGGGTTAAAAATATTAATACTTTTTTCTACAAAATTAGTTAAACTTAAAATAGTTTAACTTTGACCAAAGTCAAAACGTCTTATAACCTGGAATGGAGAGAGGAATTCTTAGGTCATTATTGTGACTTGTGGCACGTAATAACAGATTTTATATATGATCTCAATTTAATTCAGCATATCTAAAACATTTTTTTAAAACAGGGAAGAATTAAAACTAACCCGTATGAAGAAATTAAATCAATAGTAAAAAAAAATCCATAGACAACACTTTATAAGACTAAATTTTTAAGTAGGTGCATTCTTAACATGCATATGGGTGGGTTTTCCGAATCCTTAGGACCAAAATACCATAGGTGTGCCATAAGTCATAATAATACTAGTTGTTTTTATTGACTTTAACCATACAACATGTGTAATACCCCGTATATTAAAAGATATTTAGGTTTTTTTAGTTTGGGTTGACTTGTTAAAATAAAGATGTTAACAGAAATAAATAAAAGAAAAATATCTTTAGAAGTGGGCCAACATGAGAAGGCCCATAAACCCAGCCCATTAGTTCTCCCCTAAAACCTAGAGAGAGGGGAACCGAATCCCACCTCCCCTCATAGTGCCGCCACCCCTCTCCCTGGCCGGCGCCTCCTTCCTCCCCACCTCCTGTGTTCGCATCTCTCCTATCTACTGCAAATTGCTCTCCCTAGATCTCCACCTTCATAGCTTGGATCAAGAAGCGAAGTAAAAAAATGGAACAAGGAGGAGGAGAGGAGTAGAAGGAGGGGTTAGACCGAACTCTCCCCTATTGTCTCCTCATAAGTTCTCTAAAGAAACCCTAGGTAAGGCTTATCCCCTTGTTGTATCAGTTGTTCTAGCATGGCTTTAGTGCTTTAATTCGTGGTTAGGGAAGGCTAGAGAAGGAGTTTGGGTTGTTGCGGTTCGGTTTGTAGCAGTTCTGCATGTGGGCAGATTTGCAGTGCTTCAGTGTTTCGATGTTTCGGGGCTCTAAATATTATTTTCTGCAAAAGTTTATAACTAGGAAATTGTAGATAATGTTTGGATATATCTTCTGACCAAAGGGCGCGATTTTATCTCAAGTGATTTAGGAGATATAATTTTTTTAGTATGACTGTTGTTTTTCTGTCATAATCTGGATAGTAGTAGATTGAACAGTTTTTGGAGGGGTTAAACAGTTGGTATCAGAGCTGGCGGTAGGTCCATGGGAAGTAAATATGACAACTTAAAATATTGATCATGTTTTCCTTAGGATGGGAAAAATAAAAGTAAAATTTGAGTTAGATTTAAACTAATAAAATTTGACACACTGGTGCACGATAGGATGGGATTGGGTCATTCTTTGCATCACACTTCTGATTTATTTTATTGATTACTGATCTCTATCTCATTGTATTTGTAATTTCTGGAGTTATGCTGTTACTAGATATATATGCTCTTCTACGAATAAGACATGATTGCATATTAAGTAAAGCTAGGAGGTATAAAAAAAATTATTCAGTTTTGATTCGTTGGTGTGGTGTATAGTGTGGGGATTAACGTTTGCGCATAACTATATTCGGAAAGCTATTAGGGAGAACAACATGGGGTTGGAATAATGAGTTATACTTGAGGTATGTGAGTGTACATGATAAAGTTTTAGTTTCCCTAGACCTTAGTTAAACTAGTTTGATCATGGCTCTAACTTGTGTTAATCTCTTTTATAGAAGTAATTAATGTTGTATCCTATAAGATTTAATGATCCTTTAATAATAGGTAACTTTTCTTTCGTATAGGCAATGCAAAGTGGTTAGAGGAGGGGACTTTTATTCTTTATTTTTTTCCCAATGCCGACTGAGGTTGTCTGAGTATGAGTGTTATGTCGTGATACATCTATCACTGTATCGAGTTAATAGTTTGGGTATGGGATGGATTGGCCCCCATGCCATCTACTCATTCTATTATTTTTCTTACAGTGGTGTGATGTGTGTATGTGTTATGCCTGACGCACCAACGTAGTGATGTCTTCACCTGAAAAGCAAAGAAAAAAAAAGAGAAAAAAAAGAGAGGATGTTCCATTTTTCAGTCTTGAGATTCAAGGGTGATATGCCTTATTAGTTTCTTTTTGTGAGTTCTATTATGTGACTATGGTTGAGGAAATGAAAAAAAAAACTTTCTCATTCGTGGTGCACGTTCTGAAATAATTTCAAAAGGAAAACATTTGACTTTGCATTCATCACTAGGTGACAAATATTCTCCTGATTTCTAATTTTGTTTTTTACTTTCAGAAAGGAATTAACATTAAATATTTATTTTAGTTTCACTTTTGTGGCTTTCATTCGCTTGATTGTTCAAACATAAGTGTTGTGTGATTGCTTTGTACTGATAAATTATAAATTATTGATATACACATCTACTTGCACACTATCAAACTATATTGCTTAAGTCCATAATGACACTTAAATTATATCCTGGTTTGGTCTTGTAATAATCTTTTAGATTTCTAATAGTTTCTTTCTCATGGATTATAAGGATGGATCGTATTGTGGGAATGATATTGTTATTAGTTTAACTTATAATTGCCTGTCATGGATGTTCGTATTTACAGGGAAGACTCTGCCGAAATTTCTAATAATTTTGGAAGTTAGTGGTTTGAGTGTTTTTTTTTGGTGTGGCACTCTAGGGACGTGGTTACCTGGGGTGTTACAACATGGGGCCGGATTTCTAAAATATACTCTTTGTTTAAAATATGGTAGGCAAAGTGGCGGAGTAAAAATGACAAAAATAGTGTGTCCTATGGAGATAACCATGGTATTTTCCCCCTAAAAGCTTGTTCGATTTGAATCAGCTTAATTTAAAGTTACCGAACTTAAGGGGGGTGACTAGTTGACGTGTACACGCCGTTCAAGGAAGTTACCAAGTTTATGTTTCGTATCACGACAAAAATATCTCGGACGCTTGTTTCTCGTTTTTTTTCTTTTATTTACAGGGAAAGATCCTTCGGCGCATGTTTTTTTTTTCTTTTTTCTTCTTTTTCTTTGTGTTGATTGAAAAAAAAAACTCAGATTTGAAACTTTTTAAATGAACTTAGATTCAAAAATTTTCAAGTCTAGATCTGAAAGTTTAAACTTATATTTGAAAATTTTCAACTCAGATTTAAAACCTTTCAACTCAAATTTGAAAACTTTCAAGTCCAATTTTGAAACTTTAAATATAGATTTGAAAACCTTTAGCTTGGCTTTGAAGATTTTCAAATCAAAAATTGAAACTTTCAACTCGAATTCGAAAACTTTCAACTCCGAATCAAAATTAAATCTTCCAGTTGAAAGTTTTCAAATCCAAGTTAATAATTTTCAAATCTTCACTTGAAACTTTTCAAATCTGAGTCAAAAGTATTTGAAATTTTAAATAATTTGATTTAAAATTTTAAATTTCGAGTTGAAAGCTTTCAAAATATGAGTTGGATATTTTCAAATTCGAGTTAAAAGTTTTCAAAATTGAGGTTGAAAATTTTCAACATTTGAGTTGAAAGTTCTCAAATTTTGACTTGAATGTTTTCAAAATTAGGGTTGAAAGTTTGCCAAAATCAGGTTGAAAATTTCAAATTTCAGGGAATTTCAAATTTTTAAGTAAAAAAAGAAAATAACTCATAAAAAAGAAAAGGTTTATTAATAACTCATAAAAGGTTTATTAACTCACAAGTTGGATTTAGCCACAGCAAAGGTTTAATTAATTATTTAAACACTAGTCGATGTATGCTTTAACCTTTCGATCAAGCAATTATCTTATCATATTATTATTAACTAATTGGTTTCTATTGGATTATATTATTATTTTGTTAATTATCATCGGCTGATTGTCTTTATATCATTATCTACCCAATTATCATAATCTACATTGGACATATAGCCGATTACTTAAAACCCTATCGACATTGGCTGATATCTACATCAACTAGCATTACTATATCGGCTTGTTAGCCAGCTGGCTCTTTGATCTTCAATTCGTACATCTTGTCAGTTATAGGATCAAACTAATTAGCACGCCCACATCTTATTAAAGTTTAGGACATGCATTGGAGTTAAACATATCTCCCAGCCCGTTGTATTTGTCGACTTAGTTCGCGCCAACACAGATCTGACACCATCGGCCGAGCGCGCATTTTTCGTCATCACGGCCCTCCTCCCTGGTCACGACACCTACCGCCATCCCCACCTCGCAATGATCGGGGGAGGTTGACCTCATCGTGGAGTGGAGGTGGTCGCGGCCCTCGAGTCGGTGCGGCGATGGTGCGGACTTTGTTGGTGGTGGCGAGGAAGATCAGCGGCGGGGAGTAGGACCAATGAATGTGCCTCGCATGGGCTCCGGCACTGCCGCTCGCCCTCCCACCCGCACCTTCCTCTCATCCCTCGGCCGGAGCCCCTCCTCTCCTCTCTGGCAGCGGCCAAATCTTCTTCTATGGAGCCGATGTTTGGAGTCATGAACTCAAGGAGACGACGGCGGCGGCATTGAGCCCCCTGAGTGAGCCCATGGACGGTGCTATAGCCGCAGGAGCCGAGGCTGATGTAGCCAAAGAGTAGCAGCCCTGCCAGCATGGCATGTACGTGCGCTGCCACATCTCCTCCGCCTCCAACCTCCTCGCCTCGTACATCCTCTCATGCGCCGATCTCCTCATGCTCCTCTCCGTTGTTCCTCTCCCTCTTCTCATGCTCGCTGGCAGCGGCGACTGATACGGCTGCTGATGTGAAAACACGAGGCCTGGAAGATCTGCTTAACTTTAGTGCAGGTCAAAAAATCTTGCCTTTTGGTTCATGAGCGTGCCAGTTGATTTGATCCTGTAATCAACAAGAAATAAAGACAAAGAAACTGTGGTAAATGATAGTCGATTGGCCAGCCGCCGATGACATATCCTTTATCTTTGAGACGATGTCATATTTGAATCGATCGACAATCATTAGTAAGCGAGAAAGAACTAAATCTATTCGATTGGCTGTAGATATTGATGATATATAATCATTATGTCGATATATGCTTAAATCAAGTGATTGGGATAGATCGGTCGCCATGCCGAGACAGTATTAATCACTTAGATTAAAAGATATATTAACAAGAAGATTATAATTATTCATAGCATAGACGATCAGATAGATCTAGCATGTATTGGCTAATACTCCGATACTACTCTAATAAAGATATTAAAGCAAGCAAAATATACCAAACAGGAAGCTTAATATATCTAGATGCAACAAGATCTTAATATAAATGGTAGATTTAACATATCAATCAAGTATATGAGACATAAAGTAGTTAAATCAGATAAGATCGGTTGAAACCCCGATACTACCCTATTCGGCAACCAAAAGCAGGCTAGAGATTGAGATTCTAATCACGAATTATAAGGTCAAACTCAACTGATGCAACTATAAGTATGAAAAGAACAACAATATCTAGACAATCAAGTCGTTGGATGTTTCATAGGGTGGTACATACCCTATATAATCTAAGCCAACGTTGGTATTTAACCTAATCGATTGCCTTCTAACGATAGATGTTAACCGATTAAAGGTTAAATAACAATATTATCAAAGATTATATAAGATATGTGATAACTCGACGATTCACATAAATAAGATTAGAGTATCATAAAGATGGAAGCACTAATCCCGAGAACGCAAGTCGCCATAACAAGTTGTTACCTCTAGTTGAAGATCGAAACCAATACAGCTCAACCCGAAAGCAAGAACTCGTCGAGACAAAACGAAAGTAAAAGGGTGGTGATGCGTCGAGATTGTATTGAACGTGTGTTGTTTGATTACATGGTTTCGGGTCATATTTATACCCGAGATACAAAACATGTCCTTGTCGGACATGACTCGTATCTCTAACAAACTCTAAGATACCATAAGTCTTTACGGCAGACTTTTACCCAAACTTATCTCTAAGGAAATTACATAAAATATCCTAATCAATAGATACAATTGCCTTTCCAGGACTCAATCCGTGTATAGCAATCCACATGAAGTACTTCAACGTAACCCGATGTCGTGTATCGTGTCGTTTTGTCGGAATCGGCTTCATCGGCTAACCCTGTCCGACTCGAACTCTGCCGATTCTAGTCGCAGCCGATTCGGACTTCAGCTGATTCTTGCTCCGTTTCCGGAACGATCTATCCTTCGATTCCGCTTTGATTTTATCTTCATCTCCGATACTAAAATTACCAAATTTGGTCGTTAACAACGGCGAAGGGCTCCTCTTCGGCTCCGCGGAGGAGCTTAATGCGGGAGGTAGAGGTGCGGTGTCTTGGTGGTGTTGGTTATTGGCACCGTCCGACTTGCTCCGGTGGAGGTGGTCCTTCAAGAATTGCCAGTAGCCACTAGCGGGAGCCTCTCGAGGAGGTCAATGAAGCGGAGGAAGCGGTGGACGAGGATAACGATGAGCAAGATGCCGCCGGTGTGGCGACTGGTTCGATGGACTCTGGCGCTGGCTGCCTGGCTCTGGCGAGGGTACCCTCCATTGCGTGCGGTGCGGAAGGAGGACATCGACCGCCCCTTCCGGTGAATAGACCGGCTCCGTATGTGGCTGCGCTCGTCCGTCTTGGCAATATCCTCCACTACCACCGCATCCTCCTGCGCCGGCTGCGAAGGGAAGTTGTCGCCGATGAGCGAAACCAAAGACTGCCAGTAACCCATCTCTACGCCCCTCTCTTTCTTTGCTTCACCATTGTAACTTGGATACTTGGATTTGCTCATCTAGGATCTGGTTCTTCCTCCCTTTGCATTCTTGGGCTCAATTGCGCTCAAAGAATTCACAATCCATAAGTGTGAATTATTGCAGATTAGATGCTAAATTGTTGCTAATAGCCTACCCGATCTGCCCCTGGCCTACACATTTCTTTCACCCCAAAACATGTTCGGATTAGCACAATTATGCCTTAAACCCAGACTAACGTTATGTACTACTAATCAAAGACAGTAAACATAATATCTTGTGTGGAAGAAAAGTTAGTTCTAAATTGCTCCAAATTAAATTAATGCCTCGATATCTTGAGTTTTAATTGCTCCTTTTCTCCTCTAGTTGCTAAGTACGTTAAACACGAATCAAACAGATGAAATTTTGTATTACGATAGGAAATAAAGGGGGATTGGCTACGATTTATTTGAAAGTATGACGTTCCTGCGATAAATATTTTGAAGTGGGCCTATTCATGATAAAACTGTTAACATATACATGAGATGTGGAAAACCACATTGGAATAGCAGTCTGCTTAACTATAGTATTATAAGTGCTGAGTTTGAGAGTTTTTCAGGCCCTTAGCTTAAACCATGATATATATTCTCATCTCATTCTCATGTCTCCAAACTGTTGAAGTCAATGCAAATTGAGATCTTTCAAGAGGTTTTTACAACAAAAGCAATGTTTAGACTTAATTTACCCTGCCAAATCAAATAGAGTATTTCAGAACTACCTTAAATTTTCATGCGCTTACTTACATGAATATCCGGTCACGATGTATTCTGGCACCTCGGAGGTACATGATGTACGTGGATGGGACAGAAGTAGAGATGAACAAGCTTAACTGGATCATTGTAGGATGCAGCAGCAGGGCACAGCATGTGTGTCACGCCCTTTGCAACTGACGCAAGCGATACGGATGGAATCTCGGAGGCCGAGGTCTCGGACGCCTGATTTGTTCTTCTTTGCCGAAGAACAGAAAGAAGTGCGCAAGATGAAAGACCACACCGAAGAGGAGAAGGAGAAGAATTAGCTGGAAGATTGATCTGATTCATCTATTGCCTCATCGTTACTGATTACATGATATAGGCTAACAAACCTGGATTTTTCACATTTTCGTCCTTTTGAAAAACTTATTTTGCAAATAGACCCCTGGAAAAACTTATCTAAAAAATGGTCCTTTTTGGGGCGCCAGATTGGCTGGCGCCGTCATCCAACTGGACGGCGCCAGCCTCTCTGCGCCGTATCCCTGCCGACGTGGCGGGGCAATGCTGAGGTGGCTAGGGGGAGCGCGCCAGAGTGGCTGGCGCCCCCTCCCCAAAATTTTTTATTTTTTTTATTTTTTTGATATTTTTTTCACGCTTAGGCACACAGAAGAACCAACCATAGAAAAAATGAACTCAAATGGACGTAATATGTGACCTGTAGAATTTTTCCTCTCCTCTCCTCTCTCCGAACTAGTGCAGAGGAGAGAGATGTGCAACTTTTTTATTTTTATTTTATTTTTTTGATATTTTTTTCACGCTTAGGAACTCACAAGAACCAAAAATATAAAAAATAAACTCAAACGGACGAAACATGTGGCCTGTAGAATTTTCCAAAGCCCTACCGAAAAACTTCTCTCCTCGAAAACACAATCTTGCAAGCGGAATTTGGAGGTTTTAATATCGCCAAACCCAGCAAAGCCAAAAGAATCGGATGTAACTTTTTCTGTAGATATTCGTGCATATATTATTTGCCTGATTCCGAGTCCGTATGAGAAAGTTACGCCTATTTTAATAGATGACATATTTTGTCCGTTTCGGTAGAATTTTGAAAAATTCTACAAGTCACATATTTTGTCCGTTTCAGTTTATTTTTTATATGGTTGGTTCCTATGTTCTCCTAAGTGTGAAAAAATTATCAAAAAAATGAAATAAAAATAAAAAAGTTGCATCTCTCTGTACTATTTAACTTATGGCTATCATTTCATGTGGTTATATTTTGAATTAGATTAAGTAATTTCATAAAGTGGTAGAGTGCATTATATTTAACATGCTGATCAAAGGGTAGATCAAAGTGGTAGATTAGTGAAGGTGCAAAGTAGACTAAGTGGTAGTTCAAGTTTAATTTTTTTGGTTGGTTGAGTGAAAAAACATCCGAGAAATAAAACAAAAATGACACCGTTGCAACTCCATACAGAGAAACAGAAATGGAGGCGAGGGTTTGGGAGGGGGGGTGCCAGTCATGCTGGCGCCCTCCTCCCTGGGGCGGGGCCAGCCATACTGGCGCCCTCCTCCTGCCACGTCGGTTCGCGTGTGCCACGGTGGCAGGAGGACGGCGCCAGAGAGGCCGGCGCCATCCCGTTGGATGGCGGCGCCAGCCACTCTGGCGCCCCAAAAATAACCATTTCTGGGATAAGTTTTTTCAGGGCTCTATTTGCGAAATAAGTTTTTTAAAAGGACCAAAATGTGAAAAATCCAGGCTAACAAACTCCCTAACAAACTCCTAATTAACTTTATCTCTAACAAGGAATTCCTAACGAATTATATAGCCGTGCGCGTTTCTGTTTATCCCGTGCGATGATCCATGACAGCCGATTCCCTCTCGACGCCTGTGAAACGGAACTCCCACATGACAATGTGCACGAGTCTTTCTATGAACCAAAGCTCTAGGGTTGTGAATCCCGGACGAAGATGATCAATTCATCATGATACCTGCCAATCCTATTGGATGGTCTAAGTGGCAGCATGCATACTACGTAGTAATTCTCAGACTTTGTGTTGTATCAAAGAAAATAGCATGCATGTATGTATGAGCAGTGGTGTATGGAATGACAATGCAAGGGAGTAACAGAAATTGGGTTAAATAAACCAAGAATCAATGACTCCAGTTGAGTTTGGTGAAGACTTTCTAGGTGCAAGTAGTGAAGATCAATTGACATTTCTTGCTGGAAAAAGTGGTATTTTTACCAAATAAAAACATAAATGACTAAATTTGGTATATATTAGGATGAATTTATAGCATGTTTAAGCCAAATTTATTTAAAAGATTGAAGTTTCGATATGACCACTACGTGGATATGGGGATGGTGTGACATGTACATAGCAGTTTGACTGTCATAATTTGGTTACTCTAACTGAAGACGTACCCTATAACTGTGATAACACGGCCTTACCACCAGGCCATGAGTTATCAAACAAAGTAAATTAGAACAAATATTTTGATGAAAATTAAATTAAATTATCAAGAACAAACGGAGTAATAATGTGCGATAAAATTTAAACACAACCATACCATGCTTACATGTAGTACATGATTTAGATTTTTTTTAACTAGTGCAATTCCCATTGTAAAATATAACGGATTTACATATCGTTCCTTAAAAGAAACTAAAAAATGATATTGCTTTCTAATTGTTTCCGACTTTTTTAAAATTTTATTTCTATCGTATTAAAGTTGTATTTAGTTAAATTAATATATATATATAAATTATCATATCGATACATTTTCCGTGAAAACAATAACAGAGTTGTTTCATACTCCTACCTTTTTCATCCGTACTCTGACGTACTTATCGTAAAAAAATTCCATAAACATTGATGTTTTGTTGCTCTAAAAGTTACACCTAAACTATAACCCTTTCTTAAAATATAACATTTTTTTTATAATTTGAGAGGAACACTATTTTGGTTACTCACTCCGTCTCATAATATAAAAAATTTAGGGTTACTCACTCTGTTTCATAATATAAGAAATTTAGGAGGGATGTGACATATCTAGTACTACGAATTCTGGATAGATAGATGTGACACATTCTACTGCTAATTCCTAATTCGTATCAAGATATGCCATGTGTTATTGAATGGACAACTGCGCCATGTCGAAAGGCGTGGTCCTCTCAACAGTGGTTGGAAAAGAAAGACAATTGTATTGCTTAGTGAAAGTTTTTTTTGGATCCCCCTATTACATGGCCCTAGGGGGCTATTTATAGCCCTATTACTATAGGTTCCCCTATTAGCGTTTTGATTTTACAGGGGAATTTACGTGGTTACCCTTATGATAGGGACATTATTGAGGGCACACAGTGTCCTTTACACGTATGGCCCCCTATTGGGCTTAAATGACTTGGCCCATCTATTTGCTGAAATCCCCCGAAGGCCTAGCGGCCCGCTGGGCCTCCTAACGGCGAGGTTCGGTACCTTGGCGAAATCCGTGCTTTAATGCCGAGGCTTTCGCCTCATCATCTTCGCCTGTGCGGTCCTTTGACAAGGTCTTCGCTTGGCGAAGTTAGCATATTCCAAGCCACGACTTACGCCTTGTGGCTTTCGCCCAAATGGTTTTCTTCTCGACCTTCGCCGCCTGCCTCCGATCTGGGCCTGCTACCCAAGTTCTTGGTTTGGTTTCAGTAGGTCCGCCCGAAAGCCCTTCGTGGTATACCTCCAATACCATGTATCTCTAAAATTGCTTATATTTCTTATAGTCCCTCCGTCCTCTAATATAAGGGAATTTAACATTTTGCTTACACTGCTTAACTATTCGTCTTATTTAAAAAATTTATGCAAATATATAAAAAAAGTTGTGCTTAAATTACTCTAGATAATAAAGTAAGTCACAAATAAAATAAATAATAATTCCAAAAAACTTTTAATACGATGGATGAATGGTTAAAGTGTAAATAAAATATCGAAATCTCCTTATATTAGAGGACATAGAGAGTACTAGGACGGATGGAGTATACTGCAGCCCGAGTGGCTGACAAGCTTCGTCTCCGATATGATATGATGTGCCCCTGTCCTGGCGACAGCGGCGCCATCTCCACCGAGCTCGGCCGTCTGCCCCGCTCATCTCGTAGCCTCCGAACCGCCTTGCGATTTCCTTCCCCTGCAGTTTCTCGCACTGCCCAACTGCGGCCATGCTATGATCAGCAGCCACGCGGCGACGACACAGACCGGCGGCAGGGGGTCGCGCTCGCGCGGTTGCCGTCGAGCCGGAGGCCACGTACGTACGCCTCTTGGCCCCAGCCCCAGGTACCACACATCCTTTTCCTCCTCTGCATTCTCCTTTTCGACCTTTCTCTTCATTGTGGCACGCTTGCTGGTGGATTGTGCTGTGCACACCAGCTGTTTGTGGGAATGTCTAAGCCATTGTGCTGTGATGATGTGACAGTTTATTTGTGCAGTAATTCTTTTGAGAGGGATCTCCCTAAGGCATCCGTAATATTAATGTCGTTAGTGTGAGAATCTAGTCTTTTTCTTGGATGACGGAGGTTCATATCACCAGAAAATAAATCATTTTGTAATAGCTTCGCCGCTGAAAAAAAAAGTTACAATAACATGTGCCGTTTGTTTTCAGCCAGAGTTTTTGAAAACATGCTTATGTGTTATCCAGTCAGTTATTACAGGAGCCAAAGATGAATAGGAGTAGATTACAAGGTAGTTAAAGTTGTCATATTTATCCTTGCAGCTGCCCAAACGGGAAAACATGAGAACCATGTACTAACCATTTAACTATTGCAAAGAAATTTCTATTTTGTCCTCCATTTCTTGAAAGATCTGCCACATGACAGAATAAAAAAAACATCAATAGTTGTGTTGTCTTCCAATTGCAAAAGAAATATTACTCATAAATCACACAAGCCTTCAACTGAAGGCACCGATATACAGAGGACCATAATGCATGAAAGAAATTTGGGTTTAACTCCGTTATTTGTGAGCCTGTTGAGCCATATTCCTTGTTGATTTGTAACACATATGAAATTTGAACCACGCGTGTCTTCAGAATTTTTTCTAAGCATCTGTCCGTGTGGGACATTCATATACTGTAAGGTGGGGCCTAATTTTCTCTATGAACTCCTCGAGCTCCTTACTGACACTATTCAATTTGAGCACAGTAAGGTTTGGTCGCAACTCACAGATGCCCAATGCAACTTCTGGTGAGTAGTTGGAAGTATTTGAAGAATTATCTGCCCATTTAATATCCCCATCAAGAACTAAGCTCTCAACATAGCGAAGGCTTGGTGCAGTGAACACAGATGATGGAATCTTGTCCCCAGTCAATTTCAAATGCCCAAGGAGCTCTAGCTTCTGGAGAGCACGTTCCAATGCTACTCCATGGTTGGCATCATTAAATCCATGCAACTCCAAAGACTGAAGATTGGTCATCATGTCCAATGGACATGTCAGTCCACCCCAATTTTCCGCAGGTTTTACACCATGTAGAGTTTGTAGGTTATTCAGTTCACCAACGGAGTTTGGCAGTTGAAGCTGTGCAGCGATCACGTGCCGCAATGTCTTAATCCTCCAGAATTTTGGCGCAATAATTTTGACTTTGCTGTTCCTTATGTCTAGGGTCTGCAAGTTGAGGAGCCTTCCAATGCTTGATGGGAGATTCTCCAAATCACAGCTGGTAACACCTATGTACCGTAAGTGAATCATATCGCCAATCGCATCGGGCAGCTCAGCAAGATGTATTCCACCTATGGAGATTACCCGAAGGAATTTAGAGCCACACAGAAACTTTAATGGGTCTTTCCTTGGTATGTTCTTTGGGTCATTCTTCAGGTCCGGTGTAGCGCTGGCACCTTCTCCCTCTTCGACACGACATATGAAGGAACGCAGCTTGGGGAATCTGTTTCCAAAAGGAATATAGTTTCCACTGTCATTCTGAATGGAAAGGCGGCGCACTGCTGCTGGTGCAAGAACATCAGTGTTATCATGAATCTCAATGAAGCTAGCTTCACGAGCCTCTGATTGCAGGAACCGTAGAAGTCGATTGTGAACCTGCACTAACTCAATCTTTTCGCATTCATTCCTATATTTAACCTCAACTAGGAACCTTGAGATAAGCTCCTTGAGATATTCTTGGGCTAGGTCCTCCATGTTCTTGCCCTTTTCTGGCTTGATGAAGCCCTCGGCTATCCACATGCGCATTATCTGATCCGCAGGGTGAGTGATATTTGTAGGGTAAGCAGCAAAGTAGAGGAAGCATGATTTGAGGTCATGCGGGAGGTCATCAAAACTTGTTGAGAAGATCCTCTCAATTGTCATTCTATTGGACAGTTTAGCTTCTGTGGTTGGCATCAACTGCTGGAGCAAGGCATCCCACTCAAAGGGCTTTTCTTTCGTCAAGAGAACACCGGCTATCTTGTTACCTTGACTCTCTCCCGCTTCTACGCCAGGCATAAGCTGTTGCAGCACTGAATCCCACTCGACAGGCATCTCTTTTGACCGTAATAGTCCTGCCAAAACCACAATCGCTAGAGGATGACCCCCAGTTATCTTAAAGACTTGTTCATTGTAACTGACTTTATACCCTCTTGGCTTCGTGTAGTTGTAACCATAGACCCTGCGACAGAACAGTTCTGCACTTTGGCTTTCATTCAACCTGCCCAGCTGGATTGTACTTCCACTAATGTTTTTGGAATCAGCATCTACTTTTTTGTTGAGGGTGTCAGCATGCTTTGCAACTTCCTGGCTCTCAGGCTCTAAGATAAGCACCACTCTGCTGCCATTTCTGTTGTCTGGCAAGCTTGCCTTCACACAATTAAGCACTGTTATAGAGTTTATGCCACCCAGGATAACTAGATACCTCTTATCATGCAGAAAAGAACGGAGCTTCTTGGTGATATCAGTATCTTCCCCTTCTGATGGTACTTTATCCGGTGCCCTTTCATAGACTTGCTTCAGGAGATCATTTGCACTAGAATTTGGTGGCATGTTGTACCAGATTAACTTATCAAAATGATTTTCATGATCCTTAATGATTTTGTTACAGATAGTCAACATGAGTGTGCTCTTCCCAATACCAGTCTCCCCCAATATGGAAATGAATCTTTGCTGTGGAGTATGTTCATGAGAAAGGAGATGATTCTCCAGTGCCCTCAAGTAACCATCAAATCCCACCGGAGCGTCCCCAATGTTGTCCCTGGAAATTGAGTTGCATGAAGGATTAAATGATTGTGGTATTCCTAAATCTCTATCCCTATCTAACATTGTGTGCCTAGTCCAATATTAATGTTACTCTGTCCAGCAGTCTATGTTGCTTTTGAGACATCGCTTTTCTTTGATGAACTTGACTAGACTCTGCATAGGATGCTTCATTTCCAAATTCTTAATTTTATGGATCCACAAAAATCCCTAAATAAATTAGATACCCCTAAACTTCACAACGCCTAACGCTTGTTTTACTTCATGCAGGAATCGGTAATGACTTCACTAGATAATTCAAATTCAATTATAGTCGCATACCATGCAGCAACTTCTGTGATGGAAGATGTCCATGCCCCAGGTGTATGCTCGATCTTGAATTCCTTGTGATTCTCTGATATCTGGTCTAGTCTGCTCTTGATTCTTTTTATCTGGCCTGATAAATCATGTCGAACAGAGATTTGCGTGGTGCAGCCGGTTAAGTATCTGCGCCAGATTCTCCAACCACGGTAACCCTGGGCCTCTAGATCGACCTGCAGTCATGTAAGAGAACCACCAATCATTTGTAACCCAATGACGTATATCACTTCTTTGAACACATAGCATCACATCGTGTTGTTACCAGTAGCTAGAATTTCTGGCATAGGAGGTACAAGTACAGTGGGAAAAATTCACGAACCTGCAGCCATCCACATATGCATCTACACCAGATTTGCATCATTTACTTACCCCCTATGTCCTAGTTTGTACTGAAAAAAACTGCCTCCTCCCTATCTGTTCACAATTATCAGCATTGACAATGGATGTCTTGTGTTTCTTCGTTCTTTTATGGGTGAAGTCCATATTTTTGCACTTTAACTTTGTTCAAAATTAGGGATGGCAATTTCCCCCGCGGGGGCGGGTTCAATTTTTGACCCGCGGGTGAGGCGGGGTCGGGGCCCCGTTTTTTTGCGGGGAGGGGACGGGGGAGGCATTTCACCCGCGGGGCCCCGGAGGATGTATATTAAACTTTAAAATGTAGTCCATGTAAGACCCAAAAGAGCCCAACCCAAGAAAAGTCTAAAATATAAAAATAAAAGAGCCCAACCCTAACCTTATCCTCTTCCCTCTCCCCAATCTCCTCTCCCCGTCACCCTCACACCACACAGGCGGCGGCGGCGTTGACCGCCAGGCACGGGCGGTGGCGGCGACCAGGCGCGGGTGGCGGAGTCGGCGACCAGGCGCGGCAGCGGCGTTGGCCAGGCGCGGGCGGCGGCGGCGACGTCGGCCAGGCGCGGACGGCAGCATCGACGGCCAGGCGCGACCTGCGCGGGCGGCGGCGTCGGCCAGGGCGCGGGCGGCGGCTGTGAAGGCCAGGCGCGGGCGGCGAAGGCCAGGCCAAGTGCGGGCAGCGGCGGCTCGCCTCGTCGCCGTTGTCCATCGATGGCTAGGTAGTGCGAGCCTTGCCTCATCTCGTCCGCCGCGGCTCGCCTCGTCGTCTTCTAGCCGGGTTGTGCGGGGCCCCGCTCACCCGTCGGGTCCCCTGCGGGGACGGGGGCGGGTGACGTTTTCCACCGACCACCTCTGTGGGGTCGGGGTCGGGGGGAGAAGTCGGGGAGCGGGGGCGGGGGCGTTCCCGCCCAACCCGTCCCCAACCCGCCCCGTTGCCAACCCTATTCAAAATCCAATATTCACCTTGAAGTAAAAAAAAGGGTTATTGTTTTACCCTTAACTTTCAAAACCAGCTGGCACGTAACCCTAAACCATATTTTGTGGAGGTTTTGACTGATATAATAGTAGTTTTTTGTTAGCATGAACTTAAATTAAGAGTAAGTTTCATGGTTGTAGAGTAAGTTAAGAGTAAGTTTCACATTTGCATCAGCAAAATATGCATGGTAAAGATATATACAGATAGAAAAAAAAACACATCCATTTGAAACAAAACCACAAAAAATATCCCCATCCATTTTTTCCTCCAGTTTTAAAAGTTGAGGGTTAAAAATATCCAGTTTCACAATTTAAGGTGAAAATAGACTTTGCTCAAAGGTTAATATGGACTTTATTTTTATCTCTTATTACAATAGTGATCTTCTGTTCATTAGGTATGTAAAATATTATTAGTTTTATTACTGTTCTTACAATGAAAATTGTTAACCTTTTCTCTTCCATTCCACTATTGATTCCACTGGAGACATGTTACCGCTCAATTTTAGTTTTTTTTTAACACTATGGAGCGAGCGCCAGCCCACCTAGGGCTGGCCCATTTACGGCTAGCTAGGCTTTCTTTTTCCTGTCATTTTATTGCAATACTTTTGTTACTAGGCTCGGACTGCAGGAGACCGGTTAGGCCGACTGCTCGAAGGCTGGTTCTGCTCTCGGTATATTTTGGGAAAAATACACAGAAGGTCCCTGAACTTGTCATCGAGTTATAAAAACATACTCAAACTGCAAAACCAGATGTCCGATATCCCTTAACTAATCAAAACCGGTCACAAGAGGTCCCTCGGCAGTTTTGATCCCGGTTTTATCATACGTGGTGGCTGAGTAAGCGTGGAACCCACGTGAAACCCACATGTGAAGATGCCACGTCAGCCTCTTCTCTCCCTTCCTCCTCCTTCTCTCGCTCACTCCTATATGGGGCTCTGGACGGCCGGTGGTGGGGAGGAGGTCGCCGGGGCATGGAGATCCGACGGCCGGCCAGCGATGAGGCGGTGGCAACACGGCTGAAGGGAAGGGTGGCGGCGGCGGGAGCACGAGGGAGATCGAAGAGGACGACCTCGAGCACGGCGGCGAGCAGAGTGTGGCGACGGCGAGGCGGAGTTGAGCGGCGGCACGAAGCCCGTGAGGCGGCGGCAGGCAGAGAAGGCAGGTGGAATGGGGCGAGGGCGGCAGAGCAGCCTGGCGGAGTAGGATGACGGCGCGTGAAGCCGGCGGGGTGGCAGCGGGCGAAGTGGGGCGACGGTGGGCAGCGCACGAAGCCGGCAGTGCGGTGGTGGGCGGAGGAGGCAGGCCAACGAGGCGCGTCCTCCTCCTCAAACTCGCCGCCGCTGCAATGGGGTCTGCAGCCGCGCCGCCGCCTCCGTGCCACGTCGTGGCGGTGCCGTACCGGGCGCGGCCACCGCCCGCTCTCAAACTTTTAGCGATTTTCCGTTTCATTGAAGCATCAAGACCCTGAAGCAAATCTAGCATACAGACGCTTTGCTCAACATTTTACAGATTTCAAGACTTTATTTGGTAAGCTGATGTTACCCCATACAGCTCTCCAGAAGATCCATATACCATTGGAATCATCAAAATGTTACATGCTTACATCTATTGCTCATTTTCAGGCCATCACTGCGGAAACTGTACTTTTGAAATTTGGAGAGCAAGAATTCAAACACCGTGGGAACGGTGAGAGATTAGCTGTGCCACGGCATCATTTTTTTTTTCAGAAAACGCCTTTCGTTTCCACTAAGGCCTTGTTTAGCTGTGGAAAAATTTTAGGTTTGGTTATCACATCAGATATACAGACACACATTTAAAGTATTAAGTGTAGTCTAATACCAGAACAAATTATATATTCCGCTAGGAAACTGCGAGACGAATTTATCAAGCATAACTAATCCACCATTAGCAAACGTTTACTGTAGCACCACATTGTCAAATCATGGCGCAATTAGGCTTAAAAGATTCGTGTCGTAATTTACACGCAAACTATGTAATTGTTTTTTTTCATATGTAATACTCCATGCATATGTCCAAATATTCGATGTGATAGGTGAAAAGTTTTTGTTTTGGGATCTAAATAGCCCCTAAGGCCTTGTTTAGTTGGGGAAAAATTTTGGGTTTGATTTTCATATCGGATATATGGACAGACAATTCAAGTATTAAACGTAGTTTAATAACAGAACAAATTATAGTTCCGGTAGAAACTGCGAGACGAATTTATTAAGCCTAGTTAATCCGTCATTAGGAAATGTTTAATGTAGCACCACAATGTCAAATCATGGCGCAATTAAGCTTAAAAGATTCGTCTCGCAATTTACACCCAATCTGTGTAATTGGTTTTTCTTACATTTAATATTCTATACATGTGTCCAAACATTCGATGTGACAGCGTGAAAATTTTTGTTTGTGGAACTAAACAGGGCCTAAATTGTGTTTGGTTATAGGAGTAGTATTTATGACGATCACTTCACATTAAAAGGTGGAGCTGAGTTTACCGGCATGTTAAACTTGTCTATTTTGTTTTTTTTTTCAGAAATATATCTATACAAGCTTTAACTTTTCTCATATCCTGTTAAACTTATAACACACCACAATCACTACTACAAAACCTATAATAGGGGATGTCCGATCATATTCACCGGTTTATCGAACCGGTACATATAAGGCTTTTTCTGTCCTCCTAAGTCCTGACCCCTTGTACGAGTCTAAAACTAATAACAGCACCTAAGATCTTATATGTGCCAGTCTATTTAAAAACGGATTTGCTATCCTACTGTCTACAGTTTTTAGGGGTGAAAACTGTCAATATGCTTTGAGATTTGTGCTGTGGAGGGGTGAAAACTGTCAAATTTTTAACCGTACGATATGCTTTGAAATTTGTGCTGTGGAGGAAAAAATGAAAAAAAAACCCGATGCTCGCAACAAGGATCAAACATGAGACCTGTAGCTTGCATGCTTGTTCAACTAACCAATTGATCCATCCAATTTTTCAAAATTATATATGAGTTACATATTACTTATATTGCAGTTATATAGTAGTTACAATGTAAAATTACATAGTAGTTACAATTGAAAGTTTTCCATTCAAAAAACTGTCGAATGTTTTATAGGTACTCCCATTTAAAAAACTAGCATTTATATCTTTTTTAAAAAACTAGCACAAATAAAGAAACCATAGGTGTCGGTTTTTATTTATCCAGAACATATTGGAGCAGCCGCATGGGTGGAGAAAAAAAAATCAAGTGGACCCTACTACGTAAGGCCAATCGGTCTCAAATATGTCGTTCTTTCCCCTCCAATATGTCCATCTGTCTCTCAAACTCAATGGCATCTCTCACTCGAACCTTATCTCCATCTCCGCCTTTGAAAACCTAGCTGGCGACATGAAGACGATGGTTCAGCACTTCCCAGTGACGCGGCGGTGGTGGCCCTCCTCTTCTTGGAGATGTGTAGGCGGTGGTCTACTTCTCCATGATGACGTAACGGTGGATCCGTAATGACTCAACGACAACGGCTGTGTGGTGCCGGCTTCTTGGGGTTGGCAGCGGCGAACCATCCGTCAGGCCCTCCTCCTGTCGTCGTCACCATGGCCTCAGCCTCCTTAGCCAAATTTGGTGGCAATGGCTCCACCAGATCTGGAGTCGCACCGACACAGGCATCATTAATCTTGAAGCTAACGCCAAAGGTCAGTGTCCCCACACGTCTTCTCCCTCCTCCCATATCCTCTATTCCTCCAATCTTGCAGCCGGCAGTTCTTTGCATGGCAGCGGGTGCCTGGACTTCTCCATGGTGAACAGTGGTAACGAGTGATCTTGAATTTCCAAATCCATGTTATGAATTTTGGAAATATTGGTTATGTGATGTGTTTATTCTATGATTTTTTTATCTGTTTAGTTCATTTTTTAAGGAATCTAATCATCAGCTTGATTTCGATGATGGACTTTTATTCTCTCTCGATTTTCGATTTATTTTGGTTGAATTTGGAGCACGAGCCGAGCCTTTTACTTTTCAAACCGTACAATCCATATGTGCTGGTTGTTAAACTGGCGCCAATGAAGCTCCTTATAATTAAGTTCTGCCTGACGGGTGTTGGATGTGAATCCGACACCAAATTAAGGCCGATTACTAACTAGGACCGAAGTGAGTTCATGTAGTTCTAGAGATTAATTGAGACTAGTAAAGTAAATTAACGAAGAAAAACACAAATTAAGACAACGAAGAGTAGAGCTCGTCGTCACAAGAAAATGGCGGATTTGGGATGTAATCTTACGGAAGAACGATCTTGTTAGTACGTATTTACCAGAAATCAATTACCCCATCGTTAAACGAACATAAAAATTAAAAAAAAAGTTACTTGGATGAGATTGGATCCAGCACTGTTGACCACTCTACTAGCTATTCGCCTACTCCTCCTGTCCTCTATCTTAAAAAAAAAAACTTAGTTTCGGGTTTGAATTTGAACTTAATCTAGATTTATTCTCGGCATTGATTTTTTTCTTCGGAACAGAGGAAGTACACCGTACAGCAACTCAAAGATGATGTGGTTCGCCACCGTAGGAGAGCTAGCTAGGGTACGGTGTGCATGGTGTAGTGATGGCCCGATCGATGACTGACCTTGTGGAAGAAGTGGTCGAGGGCGTCCTCGGCGTCGAAGGCGACGTCCCGCGTCTGGCGCACCCACACCCGGGTGAAGTCGTCGGAGGCCAGCCGGCGCCTCCGGTCGGCGTCGCGGACGAAGGCCTGCAGCCACTCGAGGCGGTCGCGCAACAGCATGATGTCGTTGCCCACCTGCACCAGCACCGCCGCCTCCCGCGACGCCAGCTCCCCGAACTTGGACAGCACCGCCGTGATCGCCGTCTCTGCCATGCCCCCCAGCTGCTGCTTGCTAGCTAGCTTTCTCTTGCTTTTTTTTTCTTCCTGGTCGGGCTACTAGCTAGTTCGTTTGCTTGCCCCCCATAGGCTTGTATACTGTAATTAATAGACGAAACCTTCTCCTAACTTGTGAAGTTGTGAGTCCACTTGTCCAAACCTACACAGGCAATCACTGCTAAATTAAAAAAAAAGGATTTTTTATAGGCCCATAAACCTTAATTTCATAGATGGATTTAAATACAGAATGTTTAGGGGTTTATGAGCTGCTCTTTAATAAGAATACCACGGACGACCGTTGACGTACGTTGCCAATGAAAATTATTTTAGTTTACCCGGGCAAAGTTGCGGCCCATAATAATACTTAGCGCGCAATCGGTTGTCTCGAGGCATTGTATAGATGGCCATATGTGTAGTCTTCATTTTTTTTTTCTAGGGGATGCACTGCTAAATGTCATGTATGGGGTGTTGTCTTTTCATCTTCCTCATACCATTACTTCAAGTTTTCAACTGCATCCAATTCCATCGGTATTCGTATAGACTCTGGTCACTTCTTTCTAAGAAGACCTACTGCCAGACACTGGTCACATCCTCGACTACCATGCCACGCCTCCGCAATTCCCACGTGCAATAAGGATTTTATTGCCACACACTCTCTCTCTTTTCCATCCACACTTTCTCCTTTCCATCTGGTCATGGAAGGTTCACCACCACATCCGTCCTACATCACCACCAGCAAGGAGGAGTAGAACAACATCAGGAGTAGCTCCAACGATGGTTACACCACCTTGTAGTCGCAGCCACCATTGCCAAGCGAAACGCCCGACGATGAAGTGGACAACGACTTCGAGCGCTGGTACAACAAGTCCTTGCTAAAGATGGACTTCAACGAGAACCCACTGTCAGAGGAGGAGGACTTCGACGACAATGACAATATGAGCGGCGACAACACTGGTGACAAGGACGACAATAATGAAAGAAGAGGCAGTTGAGGACCATGCGGAGGCCGAGGCCGAGGAGGTGGATGCCTGTGTAGGAGAGGTGCCGGAGTAGGCTGTGGTGCCGCTGGATGAGGCAAAGGCCGGGCCGCCGACTAGCGGGATGGATGTGACGTCCGAAGCAAAGGAGCAGGAGATGCATGGTACTGACGCACAATGCCCAGGCGTTAGCACTTGAGATGGTAATGGGGACCCATGACCCGACACCCGATGGGTTTTTACTCTATTAAGAGCTAATCATGTTCTAATTCTTATACCCATCGGTTTATTGACGGGTGAATACTCTTATCCTTTTGGTACATGGTATGGGTCCATTCTATACCCACCCGTACTCACCAACCCGTGGGTGAAAAAAAAACCCGTAAATTGAGCATAAAACTATAAGTAACATAAGTCCCAACGACTACTAAATTATAGCATGGGGCCGTCCTTGAGTTAGTCAATATTGGCAGCATAACCGGTAGGGAAGAGGCGTCGTCACAACTAATTATATATAGTTTAATTCATTTAGTACTAGAGTTTGACAAGTGGGCTGGCCTATAGATTCTTTTTTTGTTGTTTTAGGAAATACTTTTGTTTTGTCGTAGAGTAAATTATCTCGTCGGTTCTAATAGTTGAGCCATAATGTCACTTAAGTCCACGATCTTATAAATTCGATATTTAGGTCCATAATTTTGTTTTGATGTACCATCCAGGTCCAAAATTCGTTTGACTGCCTCTATGATGCTGTCGACTCCCTGGCTCACCGCAAAGTCCATCCCAATCCTCTCGTGCGCGATCTCCTTCATCCGTTCAAATTCCTTCCTCTATACAGCAGCATGCTGCCCATCAGCATGCCGACCAGCCTTGCCAGCCCCGTTGAACTTGTACTCATGCTCCTTGAAGAATATCTTATATACTCCCTACGTCCCATAGTATAGCAAGCTAAGACCAGATTAGACATATCCTAATACTACATGTACAGATTCGTAGTACTAGGATACGTTCCAAGGTTCCATCCGGTTCTAGGTTGCTATATTCTGGAACGGAGGGAGTAGGAACGACCTGAACGGCGTGATGACGGTGGTGTTGGGGTCCTTGGGCTTGGGCACATCAGCATCTCCTTCCCCACTGGCCCGCTGATCTTCACATCCGTCTTACTAGGAGGTGTAGCTAGCTAGCTGCACTATCCAGCCTAGCAACATGCATGGCCATCAAGAATGGCAGCGGCGACACCGGCGGCAGGTGCGAGGAGGAGGCACACTCTCATGATCCTCGCCCTGCTTGTGATCCTCGCCGACCCCCTGTCCCCCTGGTCGTGCCTCCCAACCTGGTCCTCAAGGGACACCAGCGCCAACCTACGCCGTGTCTCTGGCTCACCGCGAGTAAGTTGCCACGCTTCTGCCCACCTCCCACTCAGCACATGCGTCTCGCACAAGGACATCGTGTCGACTGGCTGATCGATGACCTTACTCTCGCCCAGAACGCCACCATAGTGATTAGAGGGAGACGGGTTCACGGAGGAGGGTAAATGCAAAACTCACTGCTACAAAATGGATTTTACCGTGCGGTCAAAGAGTATTTTTCCGTGTAGAGGCTTTGCCCATCTACAACCAAGTGTCTGCGAAAATAAATATTTTTGTGTGCGGGCGGCCCAACTGCAGACAAAAATCCATCTTCCCATGTGGTCGGGTTAGGTGGACCGCATGGAATAATTGAATTTTCGCGTGCGGTCGGGTTATATCACCCGCACAAAAAAATCAAATTCCGAAAAAAATTAAGAAATAATAAAAAAAAGGAAACCCTATCTGGCCGGCCGGCACGCATGCATGCGAAGCCGGCGGCGCCGCCTCGTCGTCGTTGCTTGAGGCCGCCATCGGAGCTTCGCGGGGGAGGGCGAGGGAGCCCCCGCTTTCGCCGTCGACTGCGTCGCCCGTCGCCTGTCACCTGGCCGTCGCCGTCACGGGAGCCGTCGCCGAGCCGCGTTTGCCACCAGTCCGCGACCGCCGCCATTCGCACTCACCGAGCCGCGCGGGGGCCCGCCGCCATCCACGCCCGCCTCGGAGCCATGCGGTGCCAGATAGGCCTCCCCCGAGCTCTACTACGACGGATCCGCCTCCCTCGAGCTCTCCTCCGACGGATCCGCCTCCCCCAAGCTCGCCAACGATGGATCAACCTCCCCGGAGCTTCGCGAGGGCGGCGAGGGCGAGCGGCGGTCAAACCCAGTCAAACGAGCTTTGGATCTGGATGGTTCATTAAAATAAGATTGTAGAACCAAAAATCGAATTGAGGATATCGTGGACCTAAATGACCCCACGCCAAATTAATGTGGATATCGTCTACATCGATCAATAATTAATTAACACCCTGCCTAAACATTGACGATTCGGCATGCGTCTCAAACTAAAAGCCATAATGGTGACAAGTTGTAAGTTGCGGCAAGTAAGGAAAATTTCTGACGTAAACAATTGGCAAAGATCAAATCGATCAATGGAAGATTCCATTTGGTGTACACCTTGCCTAAAGATTTGACTTCGACTAGATAGCTGGTCCCAAACTAAACAAACAATGTGGTGACCACATGTACCATATATAATATATTGCTTGACCAGGACTTCAATTCCCTTTCTATCTTTGTTGGCGAGGATCAGTCATCGACCTAGCTATATCCAACGTCGGGCCAATTCTAATGGCCAAACTATGGTTCATGTCTTTAGTGTCGGTACCTGGGGATTAAATTTCCAAATTATCGAAATGTACATTGTACTTTTTTGGGAAAAAATGTACATAGTTACTTGTTCCATGGTCAGTTCATTGTATACGTATGCACAGCTTTGTCATCATCCATGATGGCAACGGGATGCCTGATCTTTCGTTAGGTGAATATAACTATCAATTTGGCGGAATCTTGATATACACAATCCGACTTCCGATCAGCAAGATCCGAACCCTGTAATCGCTGTACCACGTCTCCTCTGGTTATCAACCATACCGAAACCTGATTTACCTCACCGAAAAGGCTAATCCATGCGTGTGAATCGAAATACATAAGCAAAAACAAGAAAAATATCAACTCAATTACAGATGAATGATTAATCAAGAACTCGAATTTGGGGTTACACAAACCGATCTAGCAGCAAATCTGCAATGACAGAAATAATCTAATCAAAACCTAACCCTTACTCAATAATGGCTACTGAATAGATAGGTTATAGAGTCGACCTTGGACTCCTGGACACATCCCTATTAGTAACCAACACGATACACGACCCAACAGGTCCAAAGACAGTGCCACAGCATTCGGACAGATTTTGAACGCCTTCTTTTTACGACGATTCCCGTTGACTCGTAAGGAATTTTGACGTGAGACTAATCCACTGGAAAGGTGGTCTCATTACTTTCATACATATGTAAAATGTCGAAACCGGAGTCCGAATATAGCATGGGTGATGAATTAAGTGTGGACTACTCTTGTAGCCCGAGGTGGACTTGAACTTGATATGAGTTGGACCTCTATCTTAAACGTCCATGAAGACCTTGTCCATCTCCTAGCCTCTCTCCAAGTGCTGCATGATCCTCTCCATAGTTTCCAATCATAATTAAATTATTAGGTAGCAATCTATCATGAAAAGCACATAAAGAAGTAATTTGGAACGAGATCACCTGTAAATTTAATTATCGACATGAGCTCTTGTAATTGGACCTTGAAAAAAAAACTCGAGAAGTTGCTAGTATGTGTATCTGAAAAAGTGATGTCCTCAACTATCCATGCAACAAATTCACGTATATATACTCCCTCCGTCCTAGAAACTATCCATATAACTGGGATAGAGGGAGTACATAACAAATAGGGCCGACCGGCTAAAGAATGTTATATTAGCAACAAAAGTAGTATATTCGTTCATGGTATGCCCATCTACTAAACCCAAAGACAAATGTCTAGTTTAAGACGTTGAGTTCAGCACCAGCAGATTAAGACGAAAAACTCACTTATTTTCCACATGTACGTTTCCCGAACTGCTAAACGGTGTACTTTTAAAGAAATTTCTATAGAAAAATTGCTTTTAAAAATCATATTAATCCATTTTTCAAGTTTGAAAGTCTTCTCCTTTCCCTTATCTCAAACACACCCAACCATCCTACAAATCCTCCATATCCATTCTCGATGGCTTGGAAATTCTCGTAATTAAAAAAATAGAGTCCATACATAAATACAGTTTTAAAATAGCTGAAATTCTGAATTAAAGAAAATATTAGAATTCAGAGGATCTTACTTAGGTTAGAGTCCATACAAATATACAGGGTAAAATTAAATTGGCCCCTTTGATGTACTCTCTCCATCCTAAAATGTTTGACGCTGTTTACTTTTTTAAAAATGTTTGATCGTTCGTTTTATTAAAAAATATAAGTAATTATTAATTCTTTTTTTATCATTTAATTTATTATTAAATATACTTTTATGTATACATATAGTTTTACATATTTCACAAAAGTTTTTGAATAAGACGAACAGTCAAACATGTTTAAAAAAGTAAACGGCGTTAAATATTTAGACAAGGAGAGAGCATTAGTCGTTGAGGAAGAATTAATAGGTCGTCGCTGTATATGCTCTCTTCACTCCAGAGACTCCATACTCTCCGCCATCACCATGGGTTTTTGCCAGTTATCAACCAAGAACGGCGTCTTCTTCCTGACTCTTGGCGGCCATGGCGGCGGCGAGAACTACCGCACCGAGCAGTTCATAGCAGAGCTGGAGCAGAAGCTCAAGGAGGTCCGCGGCCATGCCAGGCCGTCGAGCAAAGGCCTCGTCACCACCTTCGCGGCCGGCGAGGGCGGCTCGTTCTGCGACGACGTCGACAACGGCGGCACGTCTGCGGCGGCGACAGCCGAGCTGGCTGCGTACCGCACGGCCGAGGCGGTCCGCGCGCTGTTCGACATGCCGTTCCCGACCGCCGCCGCGGTCGCCGGCGACGTCAGGTCGTCCCTGGCGCTGGCGCTGGTGCTGGCGCACGACGACATGGCCGTCTGGAAGGAGGCCACCTTCGAGGCACCGGAGGTGAGACTGAGGCGGGACGACGGCGGCGGCGGCGACCTCCCGCCGGCGCCGCCGCCGTACGTCGCGGCGCTGCTGCGGGACAAGGCGCCGTACCCGATGATGAGGTCGAAGCTGGTGCTCCGGTCGGAGGCCATGGACGGGTCCACGTTCGGCGGCTACTGGTACATGACCGATTCCAGGTGCGACGGCAGGGAGGAGGTGACCGGCGAGGCCGCGGGCATCGTGACCACCTCCATCGGCAAGGTCCGCGACGGCGAGGCCTACGTCGCCACCCGTAAGAGCTTCTTCCCGGAGTCGTGGAAGGCCGTCTGTGAATTCCTCGCCTAGATGTGCCCAGATTTCCGGCATTCCGAAATGGTTCAATAATTTCTTCGTTGCACGACAATCGTACGAGTTCGTGAAATGTGGACATATCCATGGGTGTATGAATACTCTGTACTGTCTCTCTGAATCTGATTATCGGAACTTTTCCTAGAAAAAAATTAATATTTGGGCTATTTTATTTTTTTTTGAGAAACATGTTACAAAGCTATCACAATGCGCCCATTCTGATGAATACACACACCAGATTTGCTATCTCGTGCGTACGCGCGACAAACATAAGTGGCATGCAGGTTCACGCGCTTTCCGTTTTACTCTTTTTATGCGGACTTTCCTTTGTTTTTTCTTTTTCTGATTTTCATTTTTTTTTCTGTCTCTCCCGCACTCTTTCCATTTTTTCTCACGTGTTTTTTACCTTTTCTTTTCCAGTTTTAGTGGGTCTCCACGTTGGACATTTTTCTTACAACTTATTCTATTTTTATATATAGCGTGTTTTTTTAGACTAACTTAAATTTTGAAAATTTGAGTAAACTTTCTAATAATAAAATAAAACCTTCAATTAGGGATTTGAATAATTTCATTTTGAATTTGACAACTTTGAAACTCAGAATTTGAAAACTTTCAGTCTACGTTTTGAAAATTTCAAATCAACATTGACTATAAATTGACTACTTTCAAATGAAATTCCAGAAATCTGAAGTTAAAATTTTAAAACATCCGACTCAAATTTCAAAAAATTTCATACCTAAATTCAAAACATTCAACTCAAATTTCAAAACTTGCAAGTCAAAATTGATTACTTTCAACCTAAAATTCAAAAACTTTTAACTTAGAATTGAAAACTTGCACGTCAATATTTGAAAACTAATTGTTTTATTTTTTTGAGAAATTATGGTAGCCTTTATCGCTAATCACCCCGATTGGTGCTAATGGCCGAGATTAGCTACGGGAAATACCTTTCCTGAATACTATAGTACATTGATCTCCGTCCCTGGAAAAGCTGGTGTACCCTTCAACAATTATGATATTATTATAGCGATAATATTTACATTATTACAATGGCTCTTTAGGCCTGACAAACAAAAATAAACAGCAGCGGACTAGCAGGCCTATGGATCTATCTTCATAGGCGCTCAACTGGGTTACAAGCCAAGACTCAACCAGCAACTTTGATGTTTCATGTATTAAAAAAAGGGCTTGATGTTCAAATCGAGGCGATGCATCAAGCACCTTCCTGGCGGCTTTAATCTAACACTCCAATTGACTCATCAATCGCATCAATCCAACACATCAGGAGTAGCTATGGTAAATATAATCAAAAGGAGATTGAATCTTGCCAACCTGGAATTAATCATAGCTAAGGATATATATTATTGGGGTTTCAGCCGATCCTAACTAATATACTTGATAATTCATATTTCATGGTTTGCTTATGTATATTTGCCATTTATATAGATAAACCACTTTATATAGATACATCAGGTTAAATTGATCTCGCTTAAACTTCATATCTGGTGATTGATTGTTGTTTGGTATGTTTATATAGGTTGATATATTTATATAAATCTGTATTGGAGTATTAGCCAGTACATTATCTACCTTTGCTCTAAATAATGATCTATCGGCTATTTCTATAGTACTGTCTTAAAACAATTGATAAAATACAAAGAGACAGTATTACAGCCGATAGGGCATATTTAGGGTTTGCTCTGATTGACTATCATGAAGCCGCAGCCGATTAGGTTTACCCGTATCGGCTAGGTCCCGATGATACGCCATCGGCCCTATTAGCTGATCGGCTATCATTCATCTAATTATGTTTTCAGTCTCTCTTGCTAGTTGTAGGATCAAACCAGCTGGCACGCTCTTGACACTCGAGCTAAGTCTTAGACCTGCACTGGAGTGAAGCAAATCTCCCAAACCGCCGTGTTTTCCATCAACAATCACAAAATTCACAAGTAGTAGTGGAAAATCAAATTGATCCGAATGCAGCAGTTTAACAACACATCACAAATTTCACAAGTAGGAACTGGCAAAATTCACCTACTCACTGTGGCACCTCCCCACTGAGCCCCCAACTCCACCTCCGCTTCCGCAGCCATGGTCCCTCGAGCGTCTCCGCCGTCGCAAGGAGGTGCCGGAGGAGGAGCGTCTGCTCCCTCAAGACTTTTGACTCCCTCAATAGGTGGTTAAGGAGCGTACCGCCTCCCTTGGCCACCACCGTGGCCACCTGTTGCCGTCACCATCTCCCTTGGCCACCTCGTGGCCACCTGCGCTGGGAGGGAAGCGGTGGTGAATGGAGAGGGGTGGCATGGAGGGAGCGGAAGAGGAGGAAGAGGAGGAGAGGGAGAGCGAGCAGCGGATAAGGATGATAAGGCAAACGGTTTTATGGGGTGTCGGTTTTTTAAAAAGCCAGTACCTATAATATATAATATGTGTCTTTTTAATTAATCGGTACCTAAAATGTATTACAGGTGCCGGTTACTTTTTTTAAAAAAGCCAGCTATAGTATTGGTGCCAATTTTGCATATTGAACCGGCACCTATAGTTCCTAAGGTGCTTGTTCTATATAGTTTCATTGCGTGGAGATATATAACAAATTAAATGCCGGCACCTATGAACCGATACCTATGGATTTTTCCTATTGAACCGGCACCTATAGTTCCTCAAAGATGACGGTTCTATATTTTTCATCGCTCGTAGATAGCAAAGGTCTGTAGCTACCGGTTTTATATAAACTGACACCTATAAGCCGATAACTATTAGGGTTTTTTTGTAGTAGTGTGGATTGATGTTGATATGTTGGCATTTGTAAGATCTGTTGGTTTCTGGCACTGAAAATGTATCACTGCTGATGTTGATCAACAATATTTTGCTTTGCGCAAAATGATCAACTATATTCAATTATCCATGGTGGTAATTGAATATATCTGCTGACCATGACTAACACTGTTGGTCAAATTTTTAGATGGAAGGGTCTAATCACACAGCATAATTTAAGGGTGATTGAAACATTAGGCCACTACAAGATTCCATTGGATGAGCACCTATACATGTGGCACCTAACCTAAACATTTACACAACTTGATGTTAGATTAATTGACCACAAGTCAGATCAGGTCACTATATTTTTGGGCCATACATAGATTACAACCTAACCACCAGCGTAACTCACGGCTGTCACTTGCAGCAGCAGCAGCAGCAAAAAAAAAAAAAAAAAAAAAAAAAAAAAACCAATATAGGAAGGCCTGTAAACCGGGGTCGATCTAGATTACAAAAATACCGGCGTCAGTTGACCCCTACGATGTCTGATCAGTGATCAACACAAGTAGCGATGGATGGTGACCTGGATGGCTCAAATATTTATTAGGGGATCCTTCCGTTTGTATGTGCCAACAAATCATTATGTACTACTAGCTAGTACGGCTTCATAAAAATGATTAATTACCTGTCATTTCATGTACCAGAAAGTTATTCCTAGCAAAATGTCGACATTATGTGATATTTATATTGGTTTCAGCCAGGTAGTGCAATTATTGTTGCCAATATGTACAGTGCCATTGTTTAAACGGATATTTGCGGTTTAAACGGCACTGTAGCCATTATTGAGTTAGGGTCTACAATTTTTGAAAGTACTATGTACAGTGCCATTGTTTAAACGGATAAACGGATATTCTATTTCCTAACCGCACGATCAATAAAGGCAAAAAATCATATATTTATCTTGCGTGCATGGGGTCTTGATCGTGCGGTTAGGAAAAAGTCTTCTTTCACTTTTTGCATACCCCACATGGTAGTTGGGGGTGGTGGTGGCACCACTATCTTATAAGGTCGTAGAGTTAAAAATGATTCACATCCCTGCCCTCTGCAAAAATGGTAAACAACCAGGGAGTTATAAAAGTTTAAGTAAATAATTCAAGGTCCTGGGACAAATCCCCATCTATAGCCAGATAAAATATATTGGATAGAAATTACATAGATTCAGTTAAGAAATTCTAAAATTAAGAACTATCTTATCCAAAGTGAAATAAAAGACCGCTAGGTGTGTTTAGCTATTTATTTGAAAAGTATAGCACCATTATGTATAATATCCTGCTTTTTTTTTGTAAAAGTATCAAAGACCGCGTATGGAGAGCCATCTAGAAGATATGAGTTAGTACTACCTCCATTTTAGGTTATAAGACGTTTTGACTTTGATGAAGTCAAACTGCTTTAAGTTTGACTAAATTTGTTGAAAAAAGCAATAATATTTTTAACCCAAGACAAATTTATTATGAAAATATATTCAATTATTGATTTAAGTAAACTAATTTAGTATTATAAATATTTCTATATTTGTCTATAAACTTAGTTAAATTTAAAGTAGTTTGACTTTAAAAAAGTCAAAACGTCTTATAACCTGAAATGGAGGGAGTAATTAATTAAGGTGCAATGGTTTAGATATTATTTTTGTTACTAAAAACTATATCTTTGTGACAAATAAAGTCATGAAAAATGAGCACTTCTTGAAAAATTACTGTGGACGCTTCTTTGACTTCCTGAAAATAAAGTCGCTAACTAATTAATTTTCACTAAATTGTTAACCTGGTTAATCACCTACAAACTTTTTGTAGAAGATATGATCATCTTCACACTTCTTGAAACTTTTTGCATGCATGGCATACAAGGTCTTCAAACTGACAACCCATACATTCCGCTCAAGCCACACACTGCATAGTTTATAAGCATGATGATCGGTTAAATTTTAGAATTTTAGTGGGAGAAAATATACTGATGATCTAGACACTTGGTTTCAAGTTTAGTTTAGGGTGACTCAAATGCATGGTCAAGTATTTTACGTACTGGCTTTGCTAGGTAGACATATCCAAATATATAATATACTCCGTATATGGTAGACTATTATTTCCTATAAAAAATAGGCAAGAATATTTTTTATCTGTCTTATTTTTAGGAAATAATTCTATATACCCCCTGAATTTTGACTAGCAGTGCATCTAGCAATCTAGGCTTTGAAATTGGACACACATCAATCCCCTAAGGTAGTTTTGTAAAGTGGTTTTGTTTATCTAATTTGTATATAAGATGGATAAGTTTGTCTACGTGGCATATGTATATTGGACATATATTTATAATACAATGCATTTTTTTTTATTTTTATCCATTTTTACAGACACAAATATTAGCACGGCATTACCAGAGTATAAAATATGGGTTGCGGAATGACGATATATCAATATGTTATATTAAACTGTTTCTTTGAGTTTCCGAAGTTCATAATCAAATTAGGCGGTAATATGATATGTAAATAGTATGGATTGGTTAGATGTCTGGTTCTAAACTTCAAGCTGCCAGAGAGACTTGTATCTGAAGTTGAAGTCAGTGATTGCAATTTCGGTTCGAAATTTCCAAAATTTTGGACACCCGCCACCCACCCCTCCCCGGCAAGTGATTATTTCGGCCGGAATTTTTGATTTTTCTCCTTTTTTTGCGAATTTGGTTAAAATTTAATCAAATTTAGTGAAATTATATTAAAATTTCAAAAATAAATAGGTCCAGAAAGTGCCAAAAATACCAGAATTTCGGGATAACCAAAATGGCCGAAATTGAAATTGAACCTTGGTCTTAATTACATAAATATATTTATTAAAAAACAGTGACAATAACTCAATATATCTTTTTTTTTGCAATTCAATTTTAATCTAAAATTTGTACTTCTCTCGGCCTAAAATTGGACTATATGGCGCTCAAAAAGGTTATACTGACTTAAATTTTCAGCAAAATTTCAGTTATGTGATAAATATGTGTAGTCTAGTCCCTTGTTTCTTTTGTTTTCATGAGCAGCATTCGTTTGTCGCTAGGCAAAGGGCCAGTATGCAGAGTCCAGTCCTCACTCCTGCATCAGCTAGAGTAGTGACTGAATGACAATGTCCTCCTTCTGTGAGTGGGCGAAAACCGACGACGGCGTCTTTCACCTGAAGCTCACCGGAGTCGATGGCCATCACTACCTAACCAAGGAAGCTCTCCATGAGCTCAGGCAGAAGCTCGCAGAGATCCGCGAGCTCGCCTCGTCGTCGCCGGAGCCATGCCGAGGCCTCATCACCTCCTCCTCCTCCTCCTCCTCGCCGTCGTCGCCGACGACGGGCTCCTTCTGCGACGGCATCGACCACAAGAGCCTCCGGGCCAACATGGCCGCTCCGGTGGCCGAGCAGGCCAGGGTCCTCGCCGACGGCATGGCCGCCGTGGTGCGGGAGCTCCTCGCCATGCCGATGCCCACAGTGTGCGCGGCCACGGGGGGCGCGGCGTCGCTGGGCCTCGCCCTGGCGCTCGCGCACGACGACCTCGTCGTCCTCAGCGACGCCTACTACAAGCTCGGCAACGTCGAGGACGGCGTCGCCGTGCCACCGCACGTGGCGGCGCTCGTCCGGGAGAAGACCGACCGGTGGTACACGCTGACGACGCTCAAGTCGAGGCCGCGCACGGGCAGCTGGATGAGGAGGTGGTACTTCGCCGACGGCGAGGCGGCCAGCCGCGACGGCGTGGTGCGGGAGGCGGAGAGGCTCGTCGGCGAGTGGCCGGCGGCTGGCGAGGACGGGAAGGTGCACGCCGAGACGCGGAGGCAGCTCTACCGGGAGAGCTGGGAGGCCGTGTGTGCCATTGTTCATGACGAATAATGGATAATCTCGAGCGATATCGTCTCACCGGCGTCAGCGTGCATCCATGGACACGAGCTCTTCGTCTCATCGTGATCGACGTTCACCTTTGATTCTATTTTAATTCCCTTCTCCTTGTGTTGTGGCAGATCTTCATCGATGATATCTGCTCTTGGCGATTGTGACTTTGTATTTGATCATCGATCTTCATCCATATACTCGATCGATCCGAACTTTATCATGATACAGTCCTTTTGAAATTAATAAAATCGTCATGCACATTATATTGTTGGATAATATTAATTGCACAGTTTGTTATCATATAATAGTTGGCAATAATTGAAAGGATGAAATCCTAATAGTTTTTTTATCAGTAGTTCAGTACAACATATGAAGAAAAATTAGAGAGAAACAAGCTAATAGTTAAATGAATAGCTATAACAGGAAGATGATTTTTTTTCACTTTTATCCTTTTTAACTGATCTTTTAGAAACATACTCCAACAAATTAGTCTTGAAAATAAACTTTTAGGACAAGCCCGCACAATGACATTTCACCAATATTGTATATCACGTTGTCCTCTCTCAGATGGGTAAAAACATTTGTTTTTAAAACCATTTATTACATTTTTCTTAAAAAAATATTTAAACTATTTTTTATTCATCTGAATGGTGACACATACCCACCCAGACCCGCATCTGTCTTTCCATCGTCCAAACTCCCAAAAACAAATTTCCCTGGTAGAAAGCTAATCAGTTGAGTTCATTGGTTGACTGACTCGATACAGTACAGCCATCAGCAATGGGTTTCTGCACGGTGCAATCCCCAATCGATGGCATCTTCGTCCTCACCATGGCCAGCAGCGACGGCCACCAGTATCTCACCGACGAGGCCATCGGGGACCTCATCGCCAGCCTCACGGCCGTCCGGGACACGCCGGGGCTGAGAGGCCTCGTCACCACCTCCAGGCTCGGCTCCTTCTGCGACGGCGTCGACCACGACGCCGCCCGACAGCCGGACGAACAGGTGGCGGCGCGCGTGGGCGAGGTGGTCCGGCTCCTGCTCGAGATGCCGGCGCCCACCGCGGCCGCCGTGAACGGCGACGCGACGTCGCTGGGCCTCGCGCTGGCGCTGGCGCACGACCACTGCGTGGTGTGGGAGGGCGCCGCGGTGGCGCTCCCGGAGGCCCGGCGCCGGCGCCCACTCCCGGGCTACGTGGCGGCGCTGCTCCGCGACAAGGTCGCCTACGCGCGGCTGCGGAAGCTGCTGATGCTGAGGGCGGAGGCGTGCACGGGGAAGGAGCTCGTCGGCACGTGGTACTCGGCGAACGACCCCGCCGCCGCCGACAGGGAGGTGGTGGCGGCGGAGGCTTGCGAGCTGCTCGAAGGGATCGAGGTCGGCAGCGGCAAGAACTACGCCACGGCGAGGCAGGCGATGTGGCCGGAAAGCTGCGCCGCCGTCGGGATGGAGATCACCCGGCCACGGCGGCCGTCGTCTCCTGAGCAAATTCTCCACGTCAGGTTAACCGTGCAGTCTTTCCCATCCTGATTATTTTGCCACCAATTAAGTAGTTAATTAATTATATGCACTTATATTTTTTTGGCGCCCTAAAAATTCCTTGGATGCAAAAAGTAATTATGGACATTAATAAAGTATAAATATTCGTCAACAGATAAAGTATAAATAAAAAAAATCCAATAGTTACGATTTACTATGTATTGTTTACTCATAGCACCGTATATATGTAGCCATATAGCTAGGTAAAGACAGGTTCACACTTTTATTTTGCACGGAATTTTTTTGAAAATTTAGCAGATTATAACTAAATCTGAATATAATTTGACCAAATTTCAAAAAAAAGGGGGAAAAAACCTGAAAATGTCGCCGAGATTGTTACCTGCTAGAGGGTTAGAAATTTCAGAAATTTCAATCCCTGAGTAAAAATGGAGGACCGTAAAATAGCTCCCACATATTATTGTGACCTTTATGACTACTTCAAATGTTCTTTGAAGTTAATTGTAACATGTAACCAAAAAAAACTGCTTGTGTATGAGTACTTTGTTTTATCGTGACCATATATGTGATTTCATTGTTTTCTTGCATTGGCTAACAGTGAGAAGGAAAAGGAGAAACATGGGGCATCTGACCAGTACCAGATTAAGCAGACGAAAATCATGTAATCACACACAACTCATCCAACTCAATTCTACTGCTTATTTTATCTAATCTTATCATCTCTATACACATTATTCCAAATGGGCGATGGAAGGTAAACGCGTCGTCTTCTCTTCATTTGCCCAGTCGTGTTTACATAATTATAGTTCCTCCAAGCTTATACATTGACCACAGCATGCAACAATAAATCAAAGAATATTAATTCTAGGCCAGCGTCATCTTATTATTACATGTGCAAATTAAATTCATACTGATTCATTATAATTTGATAATGACCAAAAACCTCATGCACTTTTGCAGAGGCAGTTTATAAAATGCTTATAAAATCAGGTGTTCTAAAGTGTAGAGACAGTTTTTGGAAGCAAATATTACCAAAAACACTTTTAATCTAGAGATATTTTAGAGGTCTTTTTTAGCATAATTTGTTAAATTTATCTTGAGTCATTTCAATCTCTATATATAGAGGCACTTATAGAAATTTTAATCTATACTAAGTAACTAGATAAAAGTAACACGGGGCACAAATGTACAAGTAGTAGCAGATGGTTAAACCAATCAAGTTGAAAATGATATATTCAAGAGGTCCATAGTTTAAGGATTGGCAATTGCAAAGTCTAGAGTTATGTTTTTCCTTTTTTATATTGGTTTGCTATTGTTGTGACAGGTTATATTGCCATTACAAAAAGTCTATATACTCTCTTATAGACATAAAAAGGTTCCTCTATGAGAATGTCAGAAGACATAGAGACATTGTGTAAAGTACCTATTCATTTATAGAGACAATTTACTAGAAGATATTTATGTGACATTTTTGGATATGCCTCTAGAGTATTGTAGAGACATCTAAAAAGTGCCTATGTAGTATTAAGAAATGTCTATACAAAGTATTTTTGTTGTAGCTGAATAGTTTTTCTGTCACTTGAAAGTTTACTTCCATATATCCCTTTTGTACTGCTGATAATGACTATATATGTACGTCTTTTAACATTGCAGGAAGAAGATAATGTACAAGACCAGCTAACTATGGTGAGTAGTACTCCGTAATAATATATGAGCGAAATGAATCGACGGATGAATGGGACGATGAAGAGTAGATGGCGAAAACGAAAAGAATTGCTCACTGATCAGGCCAAATGAAGCGACTGAATGCGAAGATTGATCGACAGGGAAACATCAGTTCGTCGTCATTAATGTTTTCTTACTGTGGGAAATTATGAATTTGTTGAGTGTTTCCAAAGTGTCGTGATTCGCCACACCATTGGTATATATTACGTCATGCCAATAAACAATGAATAGCAAACAGTCGTTCAGTTAATCCCCATGAGGTAGGAATTCACTGGTGGAGAAACCCTTATTAGTCCCGGTTGGTAACCCTCCTGTAGTCCCGGTTCTCAAACCGGGACTACCAATCTGGGACTAAAGATCGCTATCTTTAGTCCCGGGTGAAATAACCGGGTCTAAAGATCGATCTTTAGTCACAACCGGGACTAAAGATGGGTCAGCCAGGTGGCCAGCTAAGCCATCTTTATGGTGTACATATATACAAGGAGCTAACTAAACGAACGTAAGAAATATAACTCAACGATACGTACAAAATCCATCCGCTCAGAAGAGAGACGTCGAGGGCATCCAGCTGGTATAGTTTGTATATATTCTTAAAATTGATCCAGAGAACATCTTCTCCTTGTAAGAAGTCAGCGTTCTTGATCCTCGCTCCGATAATCTCACTACCGCTGGCGCTCATCTCCATGTACCTTTGATAGAATTAGTACATCTGTTTCGGCAGGGACTGCAGCTGCTTAGTCTTGACAAGCGGTTTACCGAGTTCATACGGGTGTCTCACTTCCGCCTTAGGGATTGGTGCGCCTTTAAGCAACTGAGCCCTAGTTAGCCGGGTGTCAGAAATGAATTCTTTTATTCCAAATTCTTAACCGGTCACCAACGGCTCGACCTCCTGGTTTGGTTGCTCTCCAAGCTGAGGGACTTTTTTGGACTTTCCAGAATGTGCTTTCCTAAGTGTTCGCTCATAGTCCGTTAGCTTTAAGGCCTCCTTGAGTGGTCCCGACATCTTCTGGAAGAACTTCTTTGTCACTCGGGTCTATAGTAATCTGCTTTTCTGGACTCCAAGGTTTCAATTGCCTCTTCACTTCTTCTGCCACGTAAGCGTAGAGCTCCTCTTGCGTGCAATCGTACGGGGCTCCTTGTTCTTGGCGGCGTCAACTTTCGCCTTCTTCGTTGCCCTTGCGCTGGCAGGCGGTGGAGCTTGGTGAGTTCTTGACTTGGAAGGTGCCGGAAGACACGACAGAGGAACCTGAGGAGGAGTCGGTGCAGGAGCCTGAGGAGGAGACAGTGCAGGAGCCTGATCAGGAGGAGACGGTGGAGCCAGAGGGGATGGTGCACGAGACGCCGCTTGTCGCCCAGGGAGGATGATGTAGCGCTTGCGCCATAGTATAATGGCTTGGCTTGTGTCGCGTAGATGCGTCTCACCGTCTCCTCCAGGGTAGTCCAACTCGAGGTCCTCGTACGCGGCTTCCACCAGTTCAACTTCGACCTTCGAGTATCCTGCTGGAATCGGCCAGCAGTGGTAAGTCCCTGAAGGGTCCGTTGGGATGGCCATTCCCGACGCAACCTTCACGTTATGAGATGTTATCTATTAGTAATCAACCTAAGTAGAAACTTGCGGAATGTACAAGTCCAAAAAACATAAAACTACGGGCATACCTTGATTGATAAGTTCTTGAAGGGAATATGCAGCTCACATGGTGTCCGCTGCGTGATCTCATCAACGGGGCAGGTGGTTTCGTCCTGAGTTTGCATGGCGTCCATGCTCTGTGATCCTACCTGCTCCGTTGAGGCGCAGCTGCTACGATTGCCTGAGGGGCTGACCATTACAGGAGGAATGTACGGCTGGGGATCCTGGCACCGATGTGCGGCCATGCGTTCATCCACCTTTCTTGCCGCCTCCTCCTGCATGCTGAGCTCGTAGCTCGATACCCTGTACTCAAGATCTGCAATCTTCGCCTCGGTATCTCTCTTGCTCCTCATCCGACTCCTGTACGTATGGATGTCCTTGAATCCAATCTTCCAAGGAACCACGTCGTTCCCTCGTATTCGTCCAGGATGCTCGGGAGTCTGCAGGGCGAGTGACAGCTCGTCCTTCTCTCTGTTGGGTCGGAACGTGCCCTGAGAAGAGACTTCCACTGTGTCTGTTAGTCGACTAGCAGCCTCGCGTATCTGATTGCTGAACACCAGGGAGCCATCAACGGGGTTAAGCGTTCCACCGTGAGCATAGTACCAGAACTTCGATCGATCCGGCTATTTAGCGGTGGCCGGTTCGATACCCGTCTCAATCAAGCTGGCCTCCATCTCCTCCCACTTCAGCATTGCGACGGTATAGCCGCTTGACCCCAAGTGGCGATGGTACTTCTTCTTGGCGGCATTTTCTTTGTTTCTGTCCATCATCGCTTGCCCTTGTTGCCATGTCTTGTAAGCAACGAACTCGTCCCAATGATCCCTTAGCTTCGGGAATACGTCGAAGTTAGCCCCTTTAGGATGTATTTCTTGTAGAGACGTCCCTTGAAGCTCTGGAACTGTTTTGCTATTTTCTTAAGAGTCCACTGTTTCGCTATGTTCTCCGTACCCGCAGGGAGCATGAACGTATCGAGCATTGTGGTCCACAGCATATCTTTCTCTGATTCCAGGACAAAGTTGTCATAATCCCCCCGTGCCCTTGTTCTGCGCCAGTACACCTTGCTGACAGGCACCTTATCCCTCACAACCCAACCGCTGTCGTACAAAATTCTTGGCTACTTTGCCGGGGCACTAGGTCGGCCATCTTCGTCCACCTCAGTTATGATGTGCCGACCCTCTATCTTCTTCGTGGCACCTCATTGTTCGCGTGCCCTCTTCTGTCCAGCAGATGGTTGATTTTCACTAGCCTCCGCCTTCTCGTTCCCCTCCTCAGTCCCCTCTGCATCCCTCTCCACGTTCCCCTCCTTGTTCAGGTACTGGTTTGGATCCTCGTTCCCCTCTTCTTCATTCCAGTATTGGCTGCTTCCCTCTGCGATTGTATCGTATAGTATCTGTTCATCATCGCGATCAGCCATATGTTCATACAAGAAATATTTGCAGCCGTTTGTTAATTACGTATATAATATTTGATTAGAACTCTAATAATCATATATGCTAAGTCTTGTAATCATATTTGCTAACTCTAATAATGATATATTAAAACTAAAATAATCATATATGCTAACTCTGATAATCATATATTAATACTCTAATAATGATATATGCTAACTCTGATAATCTTATATTAAAACGATAAATATTAATATATGCTAAGTCTAATAATCATATATGCTAAGTCTAATATTAATATATGCTAAGTCTAATAATCATATATGCTAAGTCTAATATTCATATATGCTAACTCTAATAATCATATATTAAAACTACAATAATCATCTATGCTAACTCTGATAATCTTATATTAAAACGATAAATATTAATATATGCTAAGTCTAATAATCATATATGCTAAGTCTAATATTCATATATGCTAACTCTAATAACCATATATGCTAAGTCGAATAATCATATATGCTAAGTCTAATAATCAATCATATATTAAAACTCTAATAATCTTATATGAAAACTCTAATAATCATATATGCTAAGTCGAATAATCATATATGCTAAGTCTAATAATTAATCATATATTAAAACACCAATAATCTTATATGAAAACTCTAATAATCATATATGCTGAGTCTAATAATCATATATGCAAAGTCTATGTTTCTAATATTAAAACTCTAATAATCATATATGCTAAGTCTAAATAATCATATATTAATACTCTAATAATCATATATTAAAACTTTAATAATCATATATGCTAAGTCTAAATAATCATATATTAAAACTCTAATACTCTTATATTAAAATTCTAATAATCATATATTAATACTCTAATACTCATATATTTACATCACTTGCCTACGCAAATTCCTCATAGGGCTAGCTACCACCTCGGCTTGAGGGATGACGACGACGTCTTTTGTGCAACATGGAAAAAATATATTAGTCTAAACACAAAGGAACATATTTTGATTAGTGCATTGCATGATTAAACTAGGACGGAGGGGAGTAGAAGTTTAGGTTCATGGATTAATTTGTGAGACATGTAACTTCACGTTCGTTCACGTTTCGTTCGCGTTCGTTCGCAGTTCATTCACGTTCGTTCGCGTTTCGTTCCCATTCGTTCGCGGTTCATTCACGTTCATTCGTGTTTCGTTCCCGTTCGTTCGCGTTTCGTTCCCGTTCGTTCACATGTCGTTCGCGTTCGGCAGTGGCGGCCACGGCGTCGGCCAAGGTGGCGTCGGCAAAGGCGGCGGCGTGGCACGGCGGCGGTGGCGTTGCACGGTGGCGGCGGCCGCAACGACGGCCGCGTCGTTGGCATCGGCGTCGACAGTGGCGTGGCGCAGCATCAGTGGCGTGGTGCGGCGGTGGCGTCGGCGCCACGCCGCGTCGTAGCGGCCGAGGCGCGACGGTGACGTTGTGCGGTGGCGTTGGCGTCGGCGTCGGGAGTGGCGGCAGCGGCGGCTTCGGCGTCAGGAGTGGCGCGAGGACGACGACGATGAGCAAGGTGGCCGGTTTGGAGAGATAGAGAGAGAGATCGAGATCGAGATCGCGGAGCCTCTCACCCCAATGCGGCGGCGGCGGCGTCAGCGGTGATGACGACGACAGCGAGACGATGGCGGCGTCGGAGCGAGGGATGCCCTAGGCGCGGCGGCGAAGGTGATGCAGTCGAGATCGGAGAAAAACTTTTAAGTATTGGTGGAGAAGACAAGTGCGCCTCGGGCATATATATACCCCGGGATCTTTAGTCCCGGTTCGTGACAACAACCGGGACTAAAGATATCTTTAGTCCCGGTTGTTATCACCAACCGGGACTAAAGATCTTTTCCCGCTATTTTCAAATTCTTTTTTAACCCGATTAGGGTTAAGAACCGGGACTAAAGATAATAGCACTGCATATTAAATTTCATTATATATGGGTTTCTAAAATAGTAAATAATGCATTAAAATGATTTAAAGTCACAAAATTAATGACAAAACCTTCAAAATATATTGTTGTCTATAGTAAATTAAGTGGATAATATATAATAAGCACACGAATGATTTAAAATTGTTAAAAATTCTAATAATCATATATAATTAGCATATACATGATTTAAAATTGTTAAAAATTCTAATAATCATATGTAAATACCACATGCATGATTTAAAATTATAAAAAATTCTAATAATCATATATAACTAGCATATGCATGATTTAAATTTGTTAAAAATTCTAATAATCATATGTAAATACCACATGCATGATTTAAAATTATTAAAAATTCTAATAATCATATATAACTAGCATATGCATGATTTAAAATTGTTAAAAATTCTAATAATCATATGTAAATACTACATGCATGATTTAAAATTGTTAAAAATTCTAATAATCATATGTAAATACCACATGAATGATTTAAAATTTCTAAAAATTCTAATAATCATATATAATAAACATATGCATGATTTAAAACTTTTAAAAATTCTAATTATCATATATAACTAGTGTATGCATGATTTAAATTTATTAAAAATTATAATAATCATACATCCAAAATAGTTTACAACAATTGATTTATATGGATATTCAATACATCAAAAATAGTTTACATCGTGTACACAACAATTATGGCAATACATCGGCGGTGACGGTTGACCGCACGTACTTTCTCCTCACTATTGTTCCTTCCTTGTGATCGCTACGTGAGTAAGGGGTGTCTTCATTTGATAGGTGGATGTTAGGGTCAATCGTCACCATGAAAGAGGGTTGCCCATCAAACTGATTGTAATCCTCGTCAGTCTTGTCCTCTACTCCGACGATTTTTCCTTTGCCTGGGAGAACCACGTGGCGCTTTGGTTCGTCAGGCCCTTTGCTCTTCTTTCCTTTGCTAGACATGTCCTTCATGTAAAAAAACTTGCGTTACATCATTGGCAAGGACAAAAGGTTTGTCCGAGTATCCAACCTTGTAAAAAAACATTGGAGGATAAAGTTACTAACCTTTTAGACACCTCCGATTTGTATATAATCACAAAAAAAATTCACAAGAAATTTTGGCATGACCTCCCCTCTTTTTTGGAGAAAATTTGAAGCTTGCTCGGGCTGGAAGAGGAAGAAGACATATATAAAGGGGATCTTAACCCCAACCGGGACTAAAGATCCCAGGGGGCCTGACAAAGCCTGACATCTTTAGAACCGGGACTAAAGATCTTTAGTCCCGGTTTTTAATGGAACCAGGACTATTGTGGATTTCAGCCGACCGACTAAAGATGGTTTCTCCACCAGTGATTGGAGGGGATTTATTCCATATCTATTGTGGTGTGAAATTATTCTCTTTCAATCTCCTTCAATTCTCTTCAATCCCCTCCAAACCAAACAAGATCTTATTGTGTTTCATTGGGATATATATTTATATATAGTAGGTACCCACACTAATACAGAATCCCTTATTGGTGCTAGTCGGGAACAGGTCATAAGTGGCGGTTTTTTAACCGGCCAATTTTCACTTCCGATCATAAGATTCTCTTAGTTCCACTAGCTTTATTAATATTTATAGCCAACTTTAAATTTCCCTATATTTTAAAGACGAAAGTAATACCTCTGAATAAATTGCAATTATTAGTATCAAAAGAAATTGCCTAACATTGAACAATGTAAGATTCCATAAGGCAGATCAACATCAACACCGTGCCTAGCTAAACATTGATTTCATCTTTGCATAGGTCTAAAAACTAAAAACATAAAGGTGACCACGTGATTAAGAAAAAAAATTGTCGTAAAAAATTGACAACGATCAAATAGACAGAAGATTCCATTTGTCGAGATCGATTTACTACACCCTGATTAGTCATTTTGACTTCAACTTAGCTACTCCAGTCTCATACTAAAATAAAATGGGGTCACCATGTCCTATACATTCATTAAATTAGATATATTTCTTGACGAGGACTTCAGATTTTTTCTTTTTTATTTCCGAGGACATGCGGCAGACCTAGGGATTCCACCATGCCTTGGTGCTTGAGCCAATCCAAATGCCTAGCCCTGTTTAGATTCTAACTTTTTCGTCACATCAAACTTTCCTATACACAAATTTTCAACATTCCGTCATATCATTCCAATTTCTTCAAACTTCCAGTTTTAGCGTGGAACTAAACATAGCTCGTTTTTATGTTCTCCCAACTCGCCACTCTCGTTTTTCACACACACGCTTTTCAAACTGCAAAACGGTGCATTTTTTAAAAATGTTTTTATACGAAAGTTGCTTAAAAAAACATATTGATCTATTTTTAGAAAAAAATAAATATTTAATTAATCACGTGTAAATGGACTGCTCCGTTTTCCGTATGTACAGCTTGGGTTGAGAACATAGGCTTCCGAACACAACTAAGTTCATGACTAGTAAGATGAGATTTCAGGCTTGCGGATGGGTTCCACAAGTCTGAATTTCCGTCCACCATGATAATACCTTGCTAAATTAAAACGGTTCGATGAAAACGGACGAAAACCATCTTTATCGTTTTCGTTTTCACATGTTTTTAATTGGAATTGAAAACTCTGCATATGGAAACGGAATCGACTATTATCGAATACGAAAATGTAGCGAATATGAAAATGTAGCGAATATGGTAACGGATATTTATTGAAATATAAAAAGTCTTTATACTGAACCTCTCAGATCAACCAAGAGATGTATCTAAATATTTTTTCTAAAACAATAAATCAATATCTATATCTTTTATCAATTAATAATACAAATAGTTGTAAAGTGTAAACTATATTTATCAATAGCTAACTATAATTACAAATAGTATGGTATGCCCTAGTAGCAATAAAAAAATAATCATTAGACAAATAAAAGCTAAAGTACTGAACTAGAAAATATCTCTATTTAATTAAGTACCTCAATACAATACTCATTCCCTCACGGTAAAAGAAAAAGGCATTCTCATTACCTCCTCTAGGAGACTAGGACTGCAATAAATCTTTCATTATAAAATTTCACTTGGGAGATAGATTATCACATGGTGAACTGCCACCAACTACTCCCTCCGTCGCATAATATAAGAGATTTTAAGTTTTTGCTTACACTGTTTGATCACTCGTATTATTAAAAAATTTTTGGAATTATTATTTATTTATTTTACTTACTTTATTATTTAAAGTACTTTAAGCACAACTTTTCGTTTTTTATATTTACACAAATTTTTTGAATAAGACGAGTGTTCAAACAATACAAACAAAAACTCAAAATCCCTTATATTATGGGACGGAGGGAGTATTTCACAATGCATTCATTTGCCATCCTCTCGATCGTGAGTTTATATATACAGACAGACAAAAGCCTACATAATTCGGTCGACTCGTTTTTCCTCACCCCTAAGGCCAATAATGCCAAAAGAAAAAAACCCTAAGATCCATGAGCAAGCATATGCAGTGTTAATTAATTACTCCCTCCGTTTCGAAATATTTGACGCAATTGACTTTTTATCACATGTTTGACCATTCGTCTTATTCAAAAAATTTAAGTAATTATTAATTTTTTTCCTATTATTTGATTCATTGTTAAATATATTTTTATGTATGCATATAATTTTACATATCTCACAAAAGTTTTTGAATAAGACGAACGGTCAAACATGTGTGCTAAAAAGTTAACGGTGTCAGATATTTCGAAACGGAGGGAGTGCTAGTATTTTGATTAATTGGAATGGTAGGGATCAAGAAAGACGGCTGTGCTTTGGTCAAAAAATATTTTTGCACCACTAAGGCATCCCGCGATGCTCGTCGGCTGCTTGTTGCCACGGCAATAGAAGTACGCACCAGGCAGAAGTGAAGTTGGGGTTGGCACACGTACGCGAGGCCGTTGTCAGAGATGGGAAGTTCAGAGAAAGAAATGGAGAAACGCACCAGGCAGGAATTGCAGAGTTTCCGAAGAAATGTGAGACTGGTTGGATGACGTTACTTAATGAAGATCAACGGCTGGGATGTGTTCACACCAAAATTTGGTACCTAGGATCGAAATAGGGAAAATTGCTAAGATTTGGGAAATGTGCCAGGCCAGTCTAACCACCGTGTTTGGGCCGGTCTGAACGTGGCCAGAGTTTGATAAAGACTCTGTTTCGTCGGGTCTGGGGATTCTTTACTCGCGAGGCTATGTTTCGGATTTCTTTTGGTTTCTACCCGAGTAGGACGTGGAGGAGGGCCTGTAAAGGACAAGACCAACCCCTATTTAAGAGATAAGGCCGGTTCAATTGTAATCTATCCAACACACAATCAATCGAATCGCTTTTTTCAATATTCTTCTACTTTTTCATACAACTATACTTTAATTCATCCATCTTTGTCGATTTGCGCCATAAATCGTCCGCCTTCGCTGCGAGATTGTGAAATCCTTTGTAGGTTTGTCTCGTAAACCTTGTTTGCCCACAAGACTGGTAGTTATCCACCATTTTATCTAAATCGGCTCTACTAGCCGTTTTAATCTATCAAAACCCATATTGTTTTAGCTTTTGCTGGATTAGGGTGGTTGGCGACTCTATAAATCACCGCAAGGTATTTAAGTGTTGCGATCGTGCTTGTCTACTTGTCAAGAAAGTTACCAATACGATTTTTGGCGACTCCGCTGGGGACGTCTTCATCATGACCAAGCCGGAGATTGATCCTTCCAATGTCCTGCCAATCTCATTGGAGGATTTGGACGAGGAGCAATGTCGGGAGATTGAACAACATCTCAAGGCGACGCAAGAGGCGTTTTTGATAGGATGCTTCATCAAGACCCATCAAGGAGTTGTTCGGAAGCCAGTTTTACACTGAAAATCACCATCAATGAGGTAAGTGGTGATGAGGTATGCACGGTTCTATAGATGAATCTATTAATTCTACTTTTAATAATAAACTTGAGCATGCTATGAGTTCTTATTTTGATAAGCAAATTAATGCTTTTATGAGTTCCAAATTCGGTTCCAATATGACTGATTTGCTGCCTAATTTTGTTGCAAGTACTAGTCAAGGTATTTAGTAAAACCGATGGGGCGACCATGAAATCAACCAGGGAGGAAAACCCTAGATTCCCTACTGGTCTGTCCGTGCCTTCGTCCGGTCTGACCAGCGGTTTCCACACCGGTCCAACCGCTTTGCCTCACGGTCTGACCAGCAATCCTCTGGCCGGTCAGACTGCACAAACCTATATCGGTCAGACCGGCCAACCGGCCAGTCCGACCACACCTCTGGCCACTGGTCAGATCGGGCTCTGGGCCGGTCAGACTGGCGCAATCGTACCGATACAGGAAGTTGATCCTATGACTAATAACGGTCTCTTATCTCATATTCATGTACATGATCCTCCTGTAGCTACTATTAATCCTCAAGTTCCTCTACATATACCTAATGCTTACAATGATCCTAATAGGGGATACCCTCAGGATGTTAGGTATGGCCAATATAACAATATTGAGCCACCGCTACCACTTTAGGCTACCAAACCCACCAAGGCCTGAAAATATGGAGGAACGTCTTAGGAAAATGATTAGAGGATGTCACGCCCTGAAGTTTCCCTCCTTGCTTTAAAATTTGTTAAATAAATCATCTGAAGAAATTGGTTCAAATTAACCTAGAGATGAATCCCTAAATTAATAAATGTAAATAATAATTGGAATTGGCATTGTGGGATTTTTCTTGGGTTCCACATGTCACAATACATTAACAAGATTTTTAGTGGAATTTTCAGAGCCTTAAAAGTAATTTTAACCAATTAAAAATGAGCAAGTGCAATATTTAATCCTACGAAAAATCCTTTCCTTTTTCCTTTTTCTTTTTTCTCCCCTTCATTTTTCTTCTTGGGCCGTCGGCCCACACCCTCCCGCGCTCGGCCTCCTCTCTGTTGGGCCGGCCCATGCGCCCCTCCCTCCTCTCTCTGGGACGCCGACAGGTGGGCCCCACCTGTCGATCGTCTCCTACCTCCAGCCGTTGGAGCTGGAGCTCCAACCGCCGCCACCGGAACCGCCGCGCCCACCTCCTCCGCCTTCCGCGCCCCGCGCCCGCACCTCGCGCCCACGTCGCCGCCCTCTCCCCCGCATCTCCTGTCGCGTCCCAAAATGACTCTAAAATACATCCTCGAAATTATGCCTAGAATAATTAAAATCCGTGTAAAAGCCTCCAACAATTAAAATGTGCTAAGTTAAAAGTCAAATAAGGCTTGGAGGATTTTTGTATATTTTCTAAAAGCCTAAAATGCTTAAATAAATTTTAGTGGAATTTTCAGACCACAAATAATAATTAAGAAGAAATAAACAAAGTTAAAATGATTTTTATAAAAAGAAAAACCCTAAAAAGTCCTTTCCCCCCCTCCCCCTCTTGGGCCGGCTCGGCCCATCTCTCTCCCTCTCTCTCCTTTCCCCCGCGGCCCATCCGGCCTCTCCCCGCGCGCGCGCCGCTGACGGGCGGGCCCGCCCGCCACCCTCGCTGACGGGTGGGGCCCACCCGTCATCCCCTTCCTCCCGCCGCTCCCGCCGCCTCGCCCGTGCCCTAGCGCCGCCGCCGCCGCGAATCCCGCCGCCTCCCGCCGTCCACGCGCGCAATAAAGTGGGGGGAAATATTCCCCGTGATTCCCTCCCTCTTTCCCCCCATTTTTCCCTCCCTCTCTCCCTCGGATTCGTTTGGAAACCTCTCCCCTAACCTCGCCGGTGCCATCAATGGCGGCCGGATCTTCCGCGCCCGTTTCCCCCTCGTCCGACCGCTCTCTCCCCCTCCCAACCCTATATAAACCCTCCCCGTGCCTCCCTCCACCGTTTCCGCCACACGCTGCCCTCTCTCTCAGCCGGAATCGAGCTCGCGCCGTCGCTCTCTCTCTCCGCCGTCACCGCCGAGCTCCGGTCCGCCGCCGTCGTCGCCCTGGACCACCTCCCACTTCGGCGCCGCCTCCTTCGGCTTCGCCGCATCCTCGCCGACCTCGTCCACCCCTCCGTTTCACTCGCCGACCGCCGGAACGCCGCCGTCCCCGTCGACCCGAGCCGCGCCGCCGCCTTCCTCCGCTCCGGTCGCCGTTCCCGTCGTCGCCGTCGACCCGGGGTGAGCCGTGGACCGCCGATTCGTTTCCCCCTTCCCTCCCCTCTCTAGGCCGCCGCTCCGCCATACCTATGGCCGCCGCCGGCGACCATAGGGGCGCGGGCGCGCCGCCTCCCGTCGGCTGTGCCGGCGTGGCCGCCTTCGGGCGCGCCCCACGGCTGCCGTGTGGGGCCCGGCTGTCAGCCGCCCGCGCCCTCGGGTGCGGCTGACGCGTGGGACCCACGGCGCCGGCCGGTGTGAGCCCGGGTGCGCCCGGTCCACCGTGGACCGTGGGGCTGCCGCGTGGGCCCCACCCCCGTGGACCCGGTCCGCGCGCCCCTCCCCTCGGCTGACGCAATAAATCCATTTTAAATTAAAATTTAAATGAAGAAATTCGCAAATATTCATTTAAAGAGCATATAACCTTCAAATGGCCATAACTTGGCCATTTGAACTCGGAATTGGACTGTTCAAGTCTCTAATTTTTCCTTAAGAAGTCAAGAACCCATTTTTGTACTTTGTTTCTGCTTGTTATATGGAGTTTATTAGAGTAAAAGCCTTTTCTTTTCCGTTGGTCGTGTAGACGCTACAGCCTCGGAAGATCCGCTCTTCGTGGAAGTTGAAGCCGGCGTTTGGGAAAGCGAGCAAGGCAAGTCACATCATCTTTGAACATATTGAATCCCAGTTTATAAAATTATGTTGCTTTAAATTATTGCATTATCGCTTTATTTAAATTCCCGCGTTATCACTGTTTTATCTAGCCATGCCTATTTACCTTTGTTATGACCTTATTATTGTTATTGTTATTATTACCTTGTTCACCCTAGATTAAACAAAACCCCAACTAGTGGACACTCTACTCATGGTACCACTAGTATGATTTTAGGTAGATGCTTCGCTATTTAATTAGGTAACTTTAGGTGGTTTTTCAACTCTAGACTTTGGGAATATTCATATCACCTGGACACTTTGGAATTGTTGGAGTATTGTGGAATTGGATTCACACCGCCCCCTCTATTCAAAATCCCCAAAATGGTTTTAGGCTAGGCTCGGGGTGCATGGTTTTGATAGTAGCACCTCGGCCATATAAGGACCGGTCTTCGGGCCTCTGTTGCAAAGCACTACCGTACTTCCACATGTCTAGTGGGTAAGGCTTAGTTTGTGGCTCAGTCTGGTTATAAACAAAAGTACACGGATGGAGATGGACGAAGTCGGGGGTCGATGGACATCTCCAGGGCAAATGAAGGCTACACGAGCTGCGGCCCGGTAGTCGAGATGTCATGGCACAGGGCCGGTGTCCTGCTGCTAGGGGCTCAGTCCTGCCTACCTGTCCCGGGGGTTCCGGCCGTAGGTGGGATTGGGTCGGTACTCTTGTCTATGGCTAGGATGGGTTGGAAACTATGTCACGTCTTCCGTCTGTATACCGTGGTGGTATGTGGCACGTGGTTGCACATGAGGAAGATGTGTCTTGTGGGTAAAGATGTACACCTCTGATCAGAGTATAATCTATTCGAATAGCTGTGAAATTATAACCCGAGGTAATCAAGAAATAGGGTAATCAATGCAAATTGGCCATAACAAAGGAATAAGTTCACACCACCCGGTGACATTCGAAAATAAATGCACAGTTGAAATAAATAGAGAATTTAAATATAGGACCAACATGCTCAAAGGAATTGTGTTTGGGATCTGTGTGACTTGCCTTGTAATAATCGGTCTTCAATTAATCTTCTTGAATACTCCTGACGCACATGCGAACCTTCGAAACGACAGAAACGACAAGCTAACACGCAAAACGTGGAAACAGACTAAGAAACTCCAAATAAACAATACATACAAAGTAAACAAACATGTAGATCATGATTTTAGATGAATTTAGAGACTTGAACGTCCTTATTCCGATTTCATATGAATTAGTTATGAATTTTACAAGATTTAATTCCAATTAAACCTATTAAAGAAAAAGACTATTCCAAATTAATTAAACCATTTACAAATGATTTATAATTGAGATAAAAGATTAAAACAACCTCTGGTAATACATTAGATTATATTTGGTAGATGACATATATTAAAAAGAAATAATATGTCACTTCCGGATTCCTGATTCCTATTCTAATTCTATTCCACCAGCTAGATACTACTAAACTAAACATGAGAAAAATGAGAGAGCTATTGCTTGAGGTGTGTGAGTGAAGTGAGAAGGTGAGGGGTTTACATAGCCTCCCAAGGACGGTTGTGACAGTTGGAATGGTTGGAAATACCCTCCAACCGTCATTGGGAGCTAATCCACACCGTCCAGAAGAAACTCTGGATCCAGCGGCGATGAGGGAGGTTCGGCCGAACCCCCTGGTTGGGCCGAACCTGGGGCCGACCCAACCAGCCCATGGTTTGGCTCGCGGCCTCCTATGTTGTTTTTCTCCGCAGACTTGTGAATTTTGACCCAGTTTGTCGTGTCAATTCTGAGTTCTTGGCACATTCATACATAAGTCTGGTCCTCGACATCGTCCTATTGATTTATCGTTTGTGTTGATGTTGATTCTCCTCCACTTTATGATCATTCTCTGCAAAAGGTTAGTAAACCTAATACTAATGGAATATTATTATTCTAACATACTTATGCTGCAAGCATCACTAGTTCTCTCCTATTTTAGTAATATTGACGGTCGAAATTGATCGATAACGACCGTCAACAGGCTTCTTGAAGTACTAGGAGGGCATCGGATAGAGGGTATTAGCTAGTATATCGGTTAACTAGAATGTATGTATACTATGTATATTAGAAGTATAGGAATAGATTCTCTTTGTCTTTTCTTTCCACTTAGCTTACATGATATATTATGAGAATAAGTAGTAATGCTTGTGTGTCACTCTACCCTTGGATTATCTTAACCCCTACTTAGAATATGATTATCCAAAGTAATATATAAATTATTAGTCAATGTTCTCTCTACATGATCTTCCTACGGGATAAAATAAATACGATACCCTTGGAATACTCTCGGGTGAAATGCTACAATGGTATATCCGTGCGCTTGCGGATGAACTCTGTAACCATAATATACCAGGAGTATTTCTGCGTCATTGCTGGAAATTATATTTCTTGTAATGTCGTTAAGAAATACCAACACCAACGTCAGGTGGAGATGAACCTGACACAAGCCGAGGAGGAGCCGACTCTGCTCATGGCCCAAGTGATGGGCATGTTGCTTGCCGGGGAAGCGACTTCTGATCGAACAACACAACAGGTGCATCTCACTGAGAAAAAGGTGGTCATGGATCACGATGGTGATGGTGAGGGAGCAGGAGATTGGTTTTTGGACACAGGGGCTACAAACCACATGACAGGCGTACGTTCGGCGTTTGCTGATCTCGACACTAGTGTCATGGGTACTGTAAAGTTCGGCGATGGCTCCGTGATCGAAATTCGGGGGCGCGGCTGTACCGCCCTGACATTCGTTAGCAATAAACATAGCTAACTCACACCGGGGTGTTATGCATTACCTGTGATATAGTACCAGTCCCAAGATACACTAGCTGGTACACACAAAATAAATGTGGAATCAAATTAAAGTGCTTTATTACATCACTGGGTAATAGTCCTTACATAAGTTGCCATCATGGATAGGCCCATAGATGAACAATGCAACATTGCATAAAACCATAAAAGTGACGGCGCAGAAGCGAACAGCGCGGAGAACTAAACGACTAAGCAACTATGCACTAGGCAAAGAACCTAGGTAACTAACTTATTCCACAGGCGACGTTTGGGGCTAGGCACGAAACATCTAGAAGTCTTCATACTCGGCTTGCTCCTGGAGATACTCCTCGGCGGTCGGGTCGGCGTCTTCATCTTCATACTCTATAGATTATTATAAGGGGCAAGGGTGAGTACTTAACGTACTCAGCAAGCTAGGGGAAAGAATGACATGTTTGGCTTAAACAAGGAGGCTAAGGTTTTATTTGCGAAAGCTGCCTTTTTGGCAAAGTGATTTATTTCACAAAACTCCTAGTGAGTGAGTCAAGTTTTGGTTATCGGGAGGAGCCTCAAGCCTCAACCCATTCCACAAGTTGCTTTGCAACAACTTGTCACATTAACAAACAACAATTAATTTGTTTCCTCTATTAGTTTCTTTTCACTTTCACAATAACACAATTCACACAATTATCTCAGCACATCAACGCCATCATGACCCTAACAACACCTCGGTGTTGGACGACACCCCAGGTCACACAGACCCATTCCTAACCACAAAGGTTAGCCGTCTGCCACACAGGTGGACTCTAGAAACGTTACCCTTCCCAATAACCACTTCTTCACAAATATTTGTCAAACAAATCTACGCTATGAGAAACACCTTACACTCGCCCTTGACCGCGGGCACGGCTGTTTGAACAGTTCATTAATCTCTGCAGAGGTTACACGCTTTACCCACACGACACGAAACTTACACCGTCTACCCATCGGTAACGGAAGTTCATGATAAGGCCTTTCCAAAGCTAACCCATGAAAATCGCATGCCACCTAGTTGGGCTAAGATCCATAGCCGAGTATCAGGCAATGACAACCGTCATCCACTCAGCAAATACCGAGGATGTCTCCTACTCTTACTGGTATCACGCCACAATAGAGCAAAAAGACACCCATGATGGGCAATAAATGTGTAACACTTCGTCTCCTCATCCTCGGCATTCCACAACCATTGGCACACCAACTCCCATGTGATAAAAATTTACTTAGCTAGAGGCATCCCATAAATACCCGTGTGGTCGCACTGTAACGTGTTTGGATGGATTTCCCAAAGGAATCGGTCCTTAACGACAATACGTAGCCAAACCACAAAGGCATGACTCCGCATCATCACTACTTTAACAACACATTTTATTTCACAACTCCTCGGTACAACGTGCGGGATTTTTAAACATGTAATTTGGAATAACCCAAGTTTCCCACACGGCGAACAACGTAAGCATGGCTAAGCGAAACTACCTCGGTAATCGTGTAACGATATCGGCACAAACATTTTTGGAGCTATCAAAGGTATGGAAACAACAACCTACGCAATGTGAGTGTGACTACTAGGTTGGTCCGTCGGTTGTATATATAAATAATCTGAGGCCTAAACATGTTAATCGTGTATACTAAGCAATGCACTTTTCAAATAACATATCTTTGCAAATTTAGGGGCAATGTGATCAAAGAGGCTTGCCTTGCACAGGGTGCGGGTCTTCTCCCTCGAAAGTGGCGTCCAGAGCTTCCTCGTACTCGGGCTCTCAACGCGAAAATAAAACTAATAAAGAAAAGGCAATAAAACAAGCTCAAATCAGAGAAACAATAGTGCAACTGCATAGATCTCAATTTTAGAAAAAATTTAGGAACTTGAACGGGGTCAAACGGAGTTACGGCTGATTTTCTACGGATTTTCAAAGGATAAATGATTTCTCTAGAATTTTATTTATTGGACGGCTAGAGAATATTCCGTTGGAATTTTCCGCTAGGCTAACAGCAAAGGGAGGGGGCCCACCTGTCAGCGACTGAAAGAGAGAAAAGGGCGTGGGGCCTGGCTGTCAGCTGCTTGAGGGAGAGAGGGAGGTGTGGGGCCCGGCTGTCAACGGCTAGAGGTCTTCTTCCTCCTTCCTCTCGCCTGCTCGGCTCAGGGCGGCAAGGTGCCGCGGCGGCGAGGCGCGGCTCCGCAGCCGGCGGCCGGGGGAGGCGGCGGCGAACTTCGGCAGAGCTCCATCGGCGGCACAGAGAGGAGAACGAGAGAGAATAGGAGAGGAGAGAGAGATGGAGATGGTGATGGCAATGGTGAAGATGGGGCTCAGGTTTTGCCTCCTTTAATAGGCGAGGGCGGGTTGGCGCGATGCGGTGACGAGCTGGAAGTCTAGGCGCGGGAAACCGGGGGTAGCCGGCTAGCTTGCTCGGCCGGATTCCTGGGCGGAGGTGACGGCGACGCGACGGAGTGGCGTCACGCACTGGTGGCGATTCGACGGCTAAAACGACGGCGACGCGACACGAGGTGACGCGCGGAGAGCGGATATGGCGGCGGAACATGGGTGGACGATGACTACGGCCGGGAATCAAGGGTAGGGCTCTCAGAGCGAAGTGACACGGGCGACGTCATGCGGCGTGGCGATGGAACGCGAGAGAGAGGGAGAGATGCAGCCACGGCTTAGCGGCTAAGCTTCTTCCTCACGAAGCAAGCGAACTGATAAGCAAGGGCGATCGGATAAGAGGATGACTCAGCCTAGGGTTAGGGGTGACGAAAGGTGAGGTGGCGGCCGTTATCCGTTCGCGTCGACGCGACGGCGAAGGGATGGTGACGCGATGGATGGAGTGGACGGCGAGGTGACTTCTCCATGTTTCCCGGAGGGAAACCGGAGCGAGAACGGCTTGGCGCAACGCGGTTTTGGCGCAGCGCGGGTGTTAGCGCGAGGCGCGGTACACGGGAAGGCGACTCGGTGTATTGCGGCTCGGTCACGAGGCGAAAGTGGTGCGATGCTGGGTGAGACATTTCGTCTAACACCATGCGTGCGTGAGCTGGCTGGCCTGAGGAGGAGGACTTGGGCTGGGCTGGGCCGGCCTGCTCTGGGAGGAGAAGACAGGAGAGGGTGGAGGGGAGCTGGGCCGAGGGGAAGAAAAGAGAGGAAGAGGCCCAACTCGAACAGTGACATTTCACAATTATCTCAAGGATTTGGGGTTTGAAATTTTGGGAGATTTTTGGGAGAATTTGAATTTGCATTTTGAACTAGGGTATCACAGGTATTTGAAGGAAATTTCTAGGAGAGGATTTGAGATCCATTTGGCAAAAATTCAACTAAGAACCAATTTAACTCCAAATTTTTAAATGACAAACTTTTAAATAAATGCAAATAAAATACGGGTGCTACAGCGGCACGGTGGTGTTTAAGTGCAAGAATGGTGATCATCGCAAGCTGGAAGCGGTGTACTACATCCCCAAGCTACGCAAGAACATCATCAGCGTCGGCCGCCTTGATGCCCGTGGCTACGACGCACACATATGGCATGGCGTCCTCACGTTGTGTGATCCTGATGGTGCCCTGCTTGCCAAGGTACAACGTGATTCCAGTTTCCTGTATGTCCTCAAGCTAAACCTGGCCAGTCCAATTTGTTTGGTGGCAAGTGGTGCCGAGACGGCGTGTCGCTGGCACGCCCGTTTCGGACATCTAAATTCCTAGGCGCTCCGGAGACTGGCGCAGGGCGGCATGATTTGTGGACTGCTGTCGATTGATCATGTTGATGAACTCTGTGATGGGTGTCTTGTGGGCAAGCAATGGCGAACTACATTCCCGGAGGAGGCCAAGTATAGGGCGCAGGCGCGCTCGAGCTGGTGCATGGCGATCTGTGTGGTCCCATTGCACTGGCGACACGGAGGGGTAAGAAGTATTTTCTGCTTCTCGTGGATGATATGACTCGCTTCATGTGGATTCGTCTTCTCTCCGGCAAGCATGAGGTAGCGGCGGCCATCAAGCAATTTCAGGCCGGAGTGGAGGCGGAAACTGGGCGAAAGCTGCGGGCTTTGTGTACCTATCGCGGAGAAGAGTTCACATCAGTGGAGTTCACCGAGTATTGCGCTGATCGTGGTGTCAGGCGTGATCTAACAGCCCCCTACTCACCGCAACAGAATGGGGTCGTCAAGCGCCGCAATCAAACAGTGGTGGGCGTGGCGCGCTCCATGCTCAAGGCGGCGGGCATGCCGGCGCACTTATGGGGTGAGACAGTGGCGACTGCGGTGTACCTCCTGAACCAGTCGCCAACTAAGAGCTTGGACGGTGTTACACCATATGAGGCCTGGCACGGGCACAGTCCTGCGGTCGAACACCTGAGGGTGTTTGGCTGTATCGGGTACGTGAAGACAGTGAAGCCAAACCTGAGAAAACTGGATGATTGAGGTACGCGAATGGTTTTTATTGGTTATGAACCAAGATTGAAGGCGTATCGCATGTATGATCCTGTGGCGCGCCGTGTCTGCGTGTCATGGGATGTCGTCTTTGATGAGACAGCGACATGGCCATGGCGTGATCCGGAGATCGCTCAGGCTGAGGAGGAGTTCACTGTGGAGTACTTTGTTGCTCCGTCGGCTGGGGAGCGCGTCCGTGGCATAGTGGAAGAAGGAGGTGCACAGGGAGCAGACTCTGCACCAAGCTCGCCAGACACGCCAGACATGGCGCCTGTGTCTGCCACAAGCTCTGGACCTGGATCAGTCCCGGCGGTAGGTGTTGAGTTCTGTACTCTGCCGACTAATGCCAGAACTAACACCGATGGAGGCCCACGACGGTATCGCACCGTGGCAAATATGCTCGCCACAACAACCCCTGTCCTCGATTTTGATTACAGCAATGAGTGCCTGATGGCGGTGGGGGAACCTGCCAGCTTTACTGAAGCAGAGAAGCAGGCCTGGTGGAGAAAAGCTATGATCGAGGAGATGAATGCAATTAAAGAAAATAACACATGGTATTTCTGTGATCTACCACCAGGCCACAAAGCTATTGGTCTGAAATGGGTGTTTAAGGTAAAGAAGGATGCTGCCGGAATAATTGTCAGGCACAAGGCACGGCTGGTAGCTAAAGGATATGTGCAGCAGCATGGTATTGAACTATTGATTATGATGAAGTGTTTGCCCCAGTGGCAAGGATGGAGACAGTACGATTGTTGATTGCATTGGCTGCAAAACAGGGGTGGGAAATTCATCATCTTGATGTGAAGTCAGCCTTTCTGAATGGAGATCTAGAAGAGGATGTATATGTGGTACAACCTTCTGGTTTTGTTGATGAAAACAATGTTGGAAAAGTTCTGAAACTGAGGAAGGCACTGTATGGCTTGAAACAGGCACCGAGAGCTTTGAATTTCAAACTTGATAGAAGTTTGGTGTCACTTGGTTTTGTCAGATCAGTAACTGAGCATGCAGTGCATACTAGAGATTCAGGAAAATCAAGGCTGATCTTGGGAGTTTATGTGGATGATCTCATCATCACTGGAGCTTGCTTGGATGAAATTGGAAGATTCAAGGCTCAAATGCAGAAGTTGTTTAGCATGAGTGATTTAGGAAAGCTGAGTTATTATCTTGGGATGGAAGTTCAGCAATCTGAAGAAGGTGTGACAGTATGTCAGACAGCTTATGTAAACAAGATTTTGGAGAAGTCAGGAATGACAGGATGCAATCCTACTGAGGTGCCAATGGAGTCTCCACTCAAGTTGAGTAAGAATAGCTCAGGTGAAGTTGTGGATGCTACCCTATACAGAAGTGTGGTTGGGAGTTTGAGGTATTTGGTAAATACTATACCTGATCTAGCATTTTCTGTGTGATATGTTAGTCGTTTCATGGAGAGTCCTAAAGCTGATCACTGGGCTGCAGTAAAACACATACTTCGTTATGTTGCAGGAACACGGAGTTTGGGATGCAAGTATGAACGAAGTTGTAATAAAGATTCAGTGCTTACAGGTTTTAGTGACAGTGATATGGCTGGTGATTTGGATGATCGGAAGAGCACTTCAGGTGTATTGTTTCTAATGGACAAGAGCTTGGTTAGCTGGAAATCTCAGAAGCAAAAGGTTGTTGCTTTGTCCTCATGTGAAGCTGAGTATATCGCTGCAACAACTGCAGCTTGTCAAGGCATCTGGCTTAAGCGTTTGCTGGGTGAGCTGAAAGATGAGGAGCCTGGACGTGCTATATTGAAGGTTGACAATAAATCAACAATTAACCTCTGCAAGAACCCCGTGCTCCATGACCGCAGCAAACATATTGATACACGTTTTCATTTCATCAGAGAATGTGTGGAAGTAAAGAAGATAGTCGTGGAGCATGTCAGTTTTGAAGATTAGCTTGCGGATATACTGACGAAGCCTTTGGGGCGAGTTCGTTTTCTGGAGCTGAGAAGAAAATTGGACCTGATTCAGGTTCAGAAGCATCAAGATTAGGGGGCGAATGTTGACTAAATTTGTAATCTTGTGCTTCATATTTTAAGTTGTTTCTTAGACTAGTTCCTGCAAGCTAGTTTTCAGTTAGCTGCATTTTCGGATCGGTGACCCATCTTGATTCTGTTGTAGGATGGCGCAATGTATGGATCGAGTGTTTGCGTGGTCATATGCATGTAACAGACTCCAGTTTATAAGGAGGATAATAAATAGATAAAGAAGAGTGATGAAAAAGCTGCAAGTATTACGCAGCACAAAAACTCTGTTCTCTCGTTTTGCTCTGTTCTCTTCAGTAAACTGTTTCTCGTCTGAAAAGTTCAGAGTTCTAGGATAGCCACAGTTTCGCGTGAGTAAAACAGGGGATTTGTTGACAAAAATGTGACTCATATGTTTGAGTGTTGGCTTACATGTGTTCCTAAAGACATGAGAAATCTAGTTTTGATGGGTGCAACAGCTCTTTGTTGGTCCATTTGGCTAAGCAAAAATAGGGTAATTTTTTATCACAAGATGGTGTCTTCTCCTTTACAGGTTATTACTTTAGTCACCCGGTGGCTTCACACCTAGGCTATCCTTTACAAACCGGGTCTTCAGGATACTATTGTGGTGGTATCGCGACATTTGGATCCGGTGACACAGGAGTTTTTTACCCAGGAGCATGGTTGGCGATATAGTCTACGGATTGATAGCCACTAATATTTCTGTTTTGTGAGAGGGGTCTTCATAGGTCTTTCTTTGTGTGTGGCTGTGTGCATCTTATGCAGAGGTCGGGAGTGGACTCATTGAAATGTATCATCTTGGTGTATTTGGCTGAGTTTTAATAAAGCTTCCATTATCATAAAAATATCCTAATACCCCTCTAATTACCATATACTCTAACAATGTTTAGTTGAACGAAAGGTATATATACTTGATATAAATTGGTAGGATTGTTGTGTGATTGAAATCATGCAATCTTTTAACAATAACAAAGATGCAGAAATTGTTTACGGTTAGAGCTGTTGACACTAAGGATCAGAAGTTTTATTACGACACATTTCAGATTCAGAATCAGCAGATGTATCTAATGTCTAGCCATCACATATGGTGAATAATAAGATATGTCATTGAACTATATTGCAACAATGAACCAATGGGCATTACCATTCTTATGCTCTGGTTTAGCTGAACAGGACTCCTCAACACAAGAAATGATCTCTTCCTAACTTTTAGTGCTATTCATTCCTCCTCACTTTCACTAGAGGCGCACCATTGGTGCACCTCATCATCTAGTGGTATATGATACATCATAAAATATATTGTTATTTAGTGTTCTAGTAATGACTCAAAATATTTCCTCGGATTTCAAGAAATGTTCCATACAGCATAGTACAACAAACTTAAATAATAGAAAAATAACACTGAAAGTTTTCTAAAATACTGTTAGGCTGTGTTCGGCTGAGGGAGCTGGGAACACGCACAGTACTTTTCCTCCGTGCACGCTTTTCAAACTACTACATGGTGCAATTTTTTACAAAAAGTTTCTATACAAAAGTTGCTTAAAAAAATCAAATTAATCCATTTTTGAAAAAAAAATTAGCTAATACTTAATTAATCACGCGCTAATGGATCGCTCCGTTTTTCGTGTTCACTGTGCGCGCTGGGAATGGATGGAGCCGAACACAGCCTTAATGAGTACAAGCTTGACTTAGTAAAGTTCATTACATAAGTTTTGCTTTTCACGGCATCCCAAATTTATTAAATGCATAACACTGTCAACCAAAAAGTACAAGACAGCACAAGATAGTTAGATCAAACCATATCAATGAGATCGGACTCGAAGGATCCAAGCAATCGAATCCTGAGCTTCAGGAGTGGCCATTCACCAATAAGCTTAGTGAGAATGGGCAACAAAACTGACACAACACAAATTGCAATAGCCAACCATGGAAGGTGAGGGGCCAAAACTATATATAAACCAGTTGCGAATGCGGTACTGGTTGCAAAATATGCAAACCACATGAGCTTCTTAGTAAAAGATCTGTAGTAAAGCAAGAACTCAAGATCCTCCCACCTTGCTATGATGCATACGAAGGCAACAGTAAGTGACGTGCACATTGCTAAGGTGTCAGATATCAAGAATGCTTGAAATGCAAGCTTTCTACTCATGATAGGAAGCCCCTCACTTCCAGCAGTATTACTGTATCCTCCAGGCAAGGTAAAAGCAGCGGCGAAGGTGATTGTTGCAAGGAGGATTGCTACTAAAGAAGTGTTGCTTGTGTATGTTTTAGTCAACGTCCTTATGTCCTTCCTTGCTTTCTCAGTTACTTGATCTTTGATTGTCTTTATAAGATTATAGATTTCACCTTTGTCTTCCGGGTCAGCCTTCAACATACGCATGGAGACTTCACTCTGTATTAATTTATTACAAAGTTATGTATAGCCATGATAGTAATATGATTGATAGTCATGGAACTATACACACAAGTTTGGTGCTTGCCCATTTCCCTTGACAACTGTGTTTCAATTTATGTCTGCCACAAATGTTTGCAAATTTAAAATAAAACTAAACAATTTGAAGTGTCCTTGAATTGCAGATGTTTGTTGTAATTCCTATACCATGCTGAATGTAACCACTACTACAAAAATCAATCATGCAAGCTTGCACACTCAAATCATTCAATCGATGGCTCTACCTGTGCTTTGCGAGTGTGCGACGCGTTAGCAGCGGTTGCCTGCTCATTTGGTGAGTCATAATATAAGCACCATTCTGGTAATTAATGCCAATATAGTTAATTAGTCCAATAATGCCTGCTAGTAAAGAAAAGGAAATTATGCTCATGGTACATAATGGTGGGTGGGGTGTGTAAGGTTGTATTCTTCTCCCAGTTTTCCCAACTCATCTCTCTTGTTTTCCACGCGCACACTTTTCAAACTGCTAAACGGTGCGTTTTTTAAAATGTTTATGTACAAAAGTTGCTTAAAAAATCATATTGATCCATTTTCTAAAAAAAGATAATACTTAATTAATCACGCGTTAATGAATTATTTCGTTTTCCATGTGAAAGGGAGTGGGTTCCCAACCGAGCAGAACGAAGGCAGCCTAAATAGGGAGAATAACTTGTAAATCTGTTGTCCCGACGCAACAACTTGTCCATTCAAATCCGGTGCACAACAAATCCATACGAGCAAACGCCAACTCAAACCTCTATGCGCACAACCTCCTATTTCTTTTTCGAAATATACAACCTTCCTACTTGAAATACACTACACGACTAATGTTAGGCCTTCCAAATTTTTAAATTCACTTTGGTTTTTGATGGTGTTGATCTCAATATATAGTTCAACTCTTCTAATATTTATTTTTATCGGTTGTGTCATAGAAGTTAGACTTTGAAAAAAAAAATAAGAACCTCCATGGCAAAAATTACAAGTTACTCCCTCCATCCTAAAATATAAGCATTTTTAATACAGTGACAAGTCAAATATTTTTAACTTTGCCTATCAATAGCAAAAAAAAATATAGAAAAAATCAATAATATAAAATTGATGTTACTAGATTTACCATTAAACAAACTATCATAATATTTTACTTTTATAGATATTATTGGTCGCAGTAGAATATCGAAAGTTGGGTCAGAGTAAAAAAAAAAGAAATCTTATATTTTAGAACGGAGGGAGGAGGATATATGTGTACTGTAGACTTATATATGTCATCTCATAAGTCTACAGTAACTTGTGTGGACAGTTTTGGTCAAGTTCACACCGACTAGGCAAATTGTTGTACATGTTATTCTACCTATTTGTACATAACATACAAGTTTTTACTCCGTAAATACACTTTAGTCTTAAAAAAACAACATACAAGGAGGAACTTGGTAGCATTGTAACAAAAATTAATATGCACCTAAATTTGAGTCTAACTGGTTTCCCTATGCTGTGAAATGACAACCATCAACTGAGCTAGGCTCCTGTCACAAAAGAAAAAAGAAAAAAAAAACTGCGCTAGGCTCCGTTCCTCGAAGTTAAGTACAGGTATGTGAAAATAATTAAGAAACTGTTATGATTGGATGAAAAGAGAAAGTATGTGAAGAAATTAAATAGATAATGATTATGATTTGTTGAGATGAGGGTAGATAAAGAAATTGTTTTTTCCATGACAAAACTTCAGTGGTGGAAATATCTTTCTTTTTGGACGATGAGAATATTATAGAAGGTATAATAATCTCATGGGTGTTGTTGGGTCTACACATGCACACATATATGCGTGGCAATGTACACATAGCCAAGTCACCTAGCAGAACCTCTTTTTCAAATATTTGATACCATTGACTTTTTTAAACATGTTTGACCGTTCGTCTTATTCAAAAAATTTAAGTAATTATTAATTCTTTTCCTATCATTTGATTCATTGTTAAATATATTTTTATGTAGGCATATAATTTTATATATTTTACAAAAGTTTTTGAATAAGACGAACGGTCAAACATGTGCTAAAAAGTCAACGGTATCAAACATTTTGAAATGGAGGGAGTAATTAGATAGGCTTTCTTACACATTATTGGCTAATGATGAGAAAACTTTATCTATGACGCATGGTGAACGCAACCTCACCCATCAGATGACAACTCATGTTTGAATTTTAAAGGCACCCAAAAACAAATTTAGGATTTTCCAAGCAAAATACACGTGCACACGCTGGTGGGGTTCGAGAAACCCACAACGTTCTACTGTGTATAGACCATCCTTATTATTTTTTTTTTTCGGGGAGAGGCCATCCTTATTACCATCGATAATATCTCATCTAACCACACATATTTGTACCGTTTCCTAAAGCCTCATATTTCATACAACCACACATTCAGCAGCCATCTTATATTTCACATCCATTCACATATTTCACATCCATTTAAATATTTATCATATTTCACCTGTAAAACCGAGTTAATTGGATCAAATATTTATTTAGCAAGTTGCGCGGCGGCGGAGGTGCCGGAGAAACGAAGGGCCGCCGGTGCTCGGGCGGGCAGGCGGGCGCTGCGTTGGAGAGCAGAGGCTATGCGCGGGCGGCCAGGAGGACAGGGGAGTTCTCCGGTGCCGAGGTACCACGCATGCAGCCGCCGCCGGCGGCGAGCGGCGGCGAGGGTTTTGGCTGACGGCGGATTGCGGGTGTGGGGTTCAGGCGGAATGTGCCTCTCAAAAGTCAAAAGGGCCAAATTTAACTATTCTCCACGGTTAGGCTTGGCTATTACTCACTCAGTAAAATAAAACAAAACAAAACAACCTAGAGAATGAGACATTACATAGTACTACCACATTCCACATTTATATATCTATCTCCTTCTACTTTTATATATATATATATATACTACTTATAAAATGAAAGAAATTTCCGTCGTCCGGTTGGGAAAAAAAAGCGAGAAAAACAAAAAAAGAGGAAAAAAACTTCAATCGGCAAAAAAAAGACAAGGTCCGACTCCTCAGTTAGAAAAAAAAGAGAGAAAAAACAAAAAACGAAGAGAAAAAAAAAGGACGTCCGACTCCCCGGTGGAGAAAAAGGCGAGGAGAAAAGAGAAAAAAAAACTTCTACGTGAAAAAAAGAAAAAAGACGTCCGACTCCTCAACAAAAAGGTACGACTCCTTTAAGAAAAAAGACTTTTCGTCCGTAATCTTCTCTTCTACTTATACTACTTTTTAAAATATATATATATAAAAATTGAAGATGTTTTTGCTGGTATTTGATACGTCATCCGTGTATGGGTCGGTTTTAAAATTTGTTCGCTTTTTGGAAATACAAATCCGTATTTGAGTCATTTTTTAAGTTCGTTTCCTTTTAAAAATACATAAAGAATAAAGAATCATATAAGAAATCTTTTTAAAAAACTCTCATGTTAATTTGAGATGATCGAACTCCTAATTACAGCTCATGATTTTCTAACAAAATATATATCCAAGCGAAATTAACACGATGAATTTCATCTTAACTAAACCACGTAACAATAATAAAATTACAATAGTCTTCACCCGTTGCAACGCACGGATATTTTTTCTAGTATATTAATAAATCTAAACACACATCTATCTACTATCTATCTACTTCTACTACTCTACTACTTAAAAAGTATAAAAGTATAAGATGTTTCCTTCGTCCGTAAATAAAAAAAAGCGATAAAAAAAAGTTCCATTGTAGTTAAAAAAGTTCGGCGCGGAAAAAAAAAGAGTGGCAAAAAAAACCTGACCGATTCCCATCCGTACTTAAAAAAGCAGACAAAAAAATGCAGAAAAAAACGATTTTTTAAAAAAAACCCGGCACGGCAAGAAAAAAACATAGAAAAGGGCGAAAAAAAACAAACTTTTCGTCCCTTTCCTTTTTTTTTCCTTTTTCCGTTTCATTTTCTTTTCGCCATTTTTTTCACCGTTTTCCCGGTTTTTTCTTCTGTTTTTTTTTCCGTTTTATTTTCTTTGCGTTGTTTTTTCTTTTTTTTTCTACTTACTACTTAAAAAGTGTTTCCTTCATCCATAAATAAAAAAAGCGATAAAAATAGTTCGATTATAATTAAAAAAGTTCGGTGCGGAAAAAAAAGGAGTGGCAAAAAAACCTGACTGATTCCTATCCGCACTAAAAAAGCGGACAAGAAAAGTGCAGAAAAAACGATTTAAAAAAAAACCCGGCACGGCAAGAAAAAACATAGAAAAGGGCGAAAAAAAACAAACTTTTCGTCCCTTTCTTTTTTTTCCTTTTTCCGTTTCATTTTTTTCGCCATTTTTTTCACCGCTTTTCCCGGTTTTTTCTTCCGTTTTCTTTTTATTCCGTTTTATTTTCTTTGCGTTGTTTTTTCTTTTTTTTTTCTTTCACCATTTTTTCGGTTTCAACGAAATTCAACACGCTATTTTTTTTGTGGTTTTTTTTCGGGCCGAACCCTAGCTCCGCCGCCATGTTGATTTGCCTCTCCATGTGTTTCCTCATCCAATTGATTGCAAAAACGGATTCCCCACTACTCTCTCATCATTTTCCCCTTAATTTCCACTTAGTTCGTCATTTTTTATTCCGAGTTTTGCGGATTGCTTCGATTTTGATAAAAAATCGAAAAAGGAGATCGAGTGGATCAAGATCTATCAATAATTTTGGAGGTCGAGAATGATTCGGCCACATTTGATGGAGAGGATCAACTCCATCATCGTACGTGCACGGTACTATGCGAGCTTGACCGGATTACCAAATTTGGTGGGAGGATCGGCTCCGTTATGGTACGGGGCACGAGACTGTTCGAGATGGGTCTACAGCTCCACTTGCGGGCTGAGCCGAAGAGAAGTAGGCCACTAGGCCAGGCACAGGACTGTTCGAGCTGGGCCTACAGCTCCACTTGTTGGCTGAGCCAAAGAGAGATAGGCCAGGCAAAGGACTGTTCGAGCTAGGCCTACAGCTCCACTTGTGGGCTAAGCCGAAGAGAGATAGACCGAGCAGATAGAGACAGTAGACTGCACTAGGACTAGAGTTGAAAAGAAAGGAAAGAATGAACGTTTGGTCCAAAAACAGGAAAGCATTCGGTCCAAAAACAAACACAAGGGTGTATAATGTATAGTATAAAAAACGTTTTTACCCGTTGCAACGCACGGGCATTTTTTGTAGTATATGTCTAAATTCATTAATATATATATGAATGTGGATGATGTTAGAAAGTCTTATACTATGATAGTACAACGAATCTAGACATTACACATATCTAGATTCGCTGTACTATATAATATCTCATCTTTGTCTAGATTGGTTTTGTTAGATGGAGGGAGTACCTCTTAGATTTACTCTTATTTATTTATTTCCACTCTTATGCGATTTGTTAACTATTTATCACTTATACACACGTGACATACTAGCGTGGTAACTCATGATAAAAATCGGTATGAGACCCACTAGTCAGTCTCATGACTCTCCCTATCCTCTCTCCCTCCGGTTTTGGTGTACAGCACGCAACGGCATTAGCCGGCAGTCGTCGTCATTGTTGATGACTATGAGTGCCACAGCAAGGTGGTGACGCGAAGGCGGTTGTCCTGGTCCGGAGCAATCAGCGGTAGGAACACCGAGGAAGATGTCACCGATGGTTGTGGCGGATTTGGCCTCACCATATTCGTGGAGAAGCACGGGGCTGGTCAATGTTGAGCTGTGCAGGTGGAGCTGAACGGTGGCCGTGGCACGTCGGTTGGCAGCAAGCCAGCGACGTCGTATGGGTCACCATCGACTGGAGGATACACCGGGAAAAGCACTGTGAGCTCGATGCCAGAAGCGACGGGAGAAGATGGACAAGGCAACAATCCTTTTCATCATGAAATGATTTGATCGGTTGGTTTTGCGAACAATCAGGTGGACAAGGTGACGATCCCCTCCAACACGATGAGCTACATTAGGGAGCCCGTCTGCCGGCACCCCACCTCATCCCCCCCCCCCCCCCATCACGAGGAGCTTGTCTGTCACCTCCTTGTGGTCCCGTCGTCGCCCGGCACCCGCTCTGTCGTAAGGAGCCTATCCGCTGCCACTTGGCACATGTGCCAAAGCCCAGTTGTCCTACCGCTGACCGCGAGATGATGCTACTCCAGTGACTAGCAATGATGCCTCTCCTCCTCCTCCTCCCCGTCTAATCTGCCCCCGTCTGACACTTCCTCCTATGCTGCTGCTGCTCCGCATCAGCCTCGGTAGCCACGACCCCTGTCCCTTGCTCGGGAGGCCTCTCGAGTGGCCCGGTGCTGGAGATGATGAGGTGACAGTGAGCTAGATCCAAGGACGGTGTGCCGAAGCAGCAGTCGGTAGCACAGATCGATGAAGGGAAGGACGATAGGGCTGGCCGAGGAAGCACCAACAAGGGCTATATATGCACACTAGACCGGAGGGAGAGAGAGGAAGGGGAGAGTTGTGAGACTGACTAGTGGGTCCCACACTATTTTTTACCCTCTGTTGCCATGCTGGCATGCCATGTGGGCAAAAGTGACAAATAGTTAAGAAACTACCTCTTAAATGTAGAAAGAAATACGAGCAAATTTAAGAGGAGCATTTGGATAATAATCAAAGCTAATATTAGCACATAGTTAAATAATCTCCCTATTTTCTGGATAAGTGTTTGTTAAGTGGATTCAAGATTAAATTGCTATGGCTTTAACTATTTGATTCAATATAGGTCCCAACTTTCCCTTGTGCTTTTTCGTATCACTGGTAGAGAAACCATATTTGGTCGGTCGGTTGATTTTCACAATAGTCCCGGTTCCACTTAAAACCGGGACTAAAGATGATGGCTACAACAGGTATATACGATCTTTTGTCCCGGTTGGTGTTATCAACCGGGACTAAAGATCATCTTTAGTCCTGGTTGGTGGCTACAGCGGGCATATACGATCTTTAGTCCCGGTGATCTCCCCCCCTTTATATATGTCTTCTTCCTCCTCCAGCCCGAGCAAGCTTCAAAATTTCTCCAAAAAAGAGGGGAGGTCATGCCAAAATTTCTTGTGAAATTTTTTTGGTGATTATATACAAATCGGAGGTGTCTAAAAGGTTAGTAACTTCATCCTCCAATGTTTTTTGTTGTTATATTACTTTTGGAGCTATGTTTCACACATTTTTTTTTGTCTCCAAAGCTTTGTTGTAAGTTGATGAGAGAGAAAATTTGTATGGGGAAGAAGAATATATAGGAATTTTTTTGTTTACTTAAAAAAGTTTTATTCTCATGGTTTAAAATATAATGAAAATTAATATTAAATAATAGAAAACAAACTAAATTGAAAATTAAAAGAAATACAACATTAATATTAGTTTAAAACTTTAAAAATAATAAATAAGAATTGTTTGTTGGTTTATTTTATAATTATTGTATGAATAATGATATGTCATTATTGTATGACTGTTGAAAGAGTTTTAATTATTTTATCATTATTGTATGATTGTCATTATTGTACGAATATTTATTTATGTACGATTTTTTTTCATTTCACGCATATGGATCGGCAATGGATGTACGCTGACCGGCGGTCGAAAGAGTTTATTGACGGCGTGCATTATTTTTTGAGAGTGGCCGAAGCTAACAAGCATAAGGGTTTTATTTGTTGTCCATGCAATAAGTGTGAGAACCAGAAGGACTATTCTGCATCCAGGACTATCCATTTCTACTTGTTTGACTCGTGGTTCATGCCATGCTATAATTGTTGGACATCCCACGGTGAGAAAGGGGTTGAAATGGAAGAAGATGAAGTGGAAGACGAGAACATTCCGGACCGGGCTCAGTACGCTGGATTTGAAGGAAATCAAACGGGCGAGGTGGACAGGGATGCTGACGATAACGACGCTGCGGATGATCTTGGTCAGATGTTACAGGACGCCAAGGAGGACTACGAAAGTGAAAAGGAGGCCCATAAATTGGAGCGTATGTTAGAGGACCACAGAACGTCATTGTACCCAGGTTGCGAGCAGGGGCACAAAAAGTTGGATACCACTCTGGAGTTCTTGCAATGGAAGGCAAAAAATTGTGTTAGTGACCAGGCATTTGGCGATTTATTGAAACTCGTCGAGAACATTCTTCCGGAGGGAAACAAATCGCCTGAGGCTAAGAAGATAGTCTGCCCTCTAGGACTGGAAGTTCAAAAGATTCACGTATGTCCGAATGATTGTATCCTATATCGCGTTGAGGAGTACGAGAACCTAGAAGCATGCCCTGTTTGTAAAGCACTACGATACAAGATTAGACGACATGATCCAGGTGAAGTTGACGGGCAGCCAACGAAGAAGAGAAGACCTGCTAAGGTGATGTGGTATTTCCCTATAATACCACGGCTAAGGCGTTTGTTCAGGAACAAGGGGAATGCTAGAATGATGCGTTGGCACGCTGAAGAACGTCAACGGGACGGGATGCTGAGACACCCCGCCGACGGTTCGCAGTGGCGAAACATCGACATAACATTTAAAGACATTGGAAAGGACGCACGAAACATACGGTTTGGTTTAAGTACGGATGGCATGAATCCTTTTGGAGAGATGAGCAGCGGCCATAGCACTTGGCCCGTTACGATGTGTATCTACAACCCTCTCCCCTTGGCTATGCATGAAGAGGAAGTACATAATGATGTCGATTATTATTCAAGGCCCCAAGCAACCTGGTAACGACATCGATGTTTATCTAAGACCACTGGTCGAAGATCTGAAACTGTTGTGGAAGAAAGAAGGTGTCGCCGTGTGGGACGAGGACAAACAGGAGGAGTTTAACCTATGAGCGCTGCTGTTCATAACCATCAACGATTGGCTTGCACTTAGCAACCTATCCGGGTAGTCTAACAAGTGGTACAAGGCTTGCACTCACTATATGGATGAAACTAAAAGTACGTATCTTAAGCATTGTAGGAAGGTTGTGTACATGGGTCATTGTCGATTCCTTGCTGCAAACTACCCTGTAAAGAAGAAAGGCAAACACTTCGAACATAAGGCGGACCACCGTACGAAGCCTAAACATCGCAGCGGGAATACAGTGTTTGCTATGGTGAAAGATTTTAAAGTAGTGTTTGGAAAGGGGCCTGGCAGCCAGCCTATAGAGAGCGAAGATGGCCACGTGGCGATGTGGAAAAAGAACTCTATTTTTTGGGAGTTACCCTATTGGGAATTCTTGGACGTCCGCCACGCAATCGACGTGATATGCACCTCACTAAGAACCTTTGTGTAAACCTGCTTGGCTTTCTAGGTGTATATGGAAAGTCGAAAGATACACTGGAAGCATGTAATGATCTGAAGCATATGGAACAACGCGGCGATCGTCACCCTGAACCAAAGGAGAAAGGAAGCCATTACTTGAGTCCAGCCAGCTGCACTCTTAGCAAGGCAGAGAAGGAAAGTATGTTCGAATGCTTGGAGAGCATCAAGGTACCGTCTGGATACTCCACGAATATAAAGCGAATAATAAGCACGAGTAAAAGAAGTTCACAAACCTAAAGCCTCATGACTGTCACGTGTTGATGACACAGCTGCTACCAGTTATAATTCGGGGTATCCTTCCAGACAATATTCGGGCAACAATAACAAAGATATGTGCTTTCATGAACGCAATTTCGCAGAAGGTCATCGATCCGGATAGATTAGAAGACCTTCAAAATGATGTGGTGCAATGTCTTGTCAGCTTTGAGTTGATATTTCCACCTTCATTTTTCAATATAATGACGCATCTGCTTTGTCACCTTGTCAAAGAGATCGGTATTCTCGGTCCTGTGTACCTACACAACATGTTTCCTTTCGAGAGGTATATGGGTGTTATGAAGAAGTATGTTCATAACCGTGCTCGTCCAGATGCAAGCATCACCAAGGGGTATGGAACAGAGGAGGTGGCAAGGAAGATACCGAGGCGAAGATTGTAGATCTTGAGTACAGGGTATGGAGCTACGAGCTAAGCATGCAAGAGGAGGTGGCAAGGAAGGTGGATGAACGCATGGCCGCACATCGGTGCCAGGATCCCCAGCCGTACATTCCTCCTGTAATGGTCAGCCCCTCATGCAATCGTAGCAGCTGCGCCTCAACAGGGCAGGTAGGATCACAGAGCATGGACGCCATGCAAACTCAGGACCAAACCACCTGCCTCGTCGATGAAATCACGCAGCGGACACCATGTGAGCTGCATAATCCCTTCAAGAACTTGTCAATCAAGGTATGATCGTAGTTTTATGATTTTTGACATGTACATTCCGCCAGTTGTTGCTTACGTTGATTACTAACGACCGACCTCTCATAACGTGAAGGTGGCGTCGGGAATGGCTATTGACAGTCATTATTAATCAGTTTCGACCGTCAATATTACTAAAACTGGACAGAACTAGTGACCCTTCCAATGCATAAATATGTTAGAATAATAATATTCTACTAGTATTAGGTCTACTAACCTTTTGCAGAGAATGGTCATAAAGTGGAGGAGAATCGACATCAACACCAACGATAAGTCAATCAGACGATGTCGAGGACCAGACTTATGTATGAATGGGCCAAGAACTCAAAATTGACATGATGAATTGGGCCAAAATTCACAAGTCCGCGGAGTAGAGCAATAGAGGAGGCCACCAGCCGAAATTGGGCTGGATTGGGCCAGCCCCAGGTTCGGCCGAACCAACCAATCCTGGCGCCGTTGGATCCAGGTTTTGGCGTGGACGTCCAGGATTGCATCCCAATGACGGTCGGAGGGCACTTCAGACAATTCCCCTTCCACAACCGTCATACCTACCACTATATAAGGAGCTCACTCTCTTCACTTCAACACACACCTCAAGCAAGAGCTCTCTCATTCCTCTCAAGTATAGTTTAGTAGTATCTAGCTGGTGGAATAGAATTAGAATAGGAATCAGGAGTCCGGAAGTCTTCGAAAGAGTTCGGGTATAGCTCTAGTAGCTTTCCTTTCTTCTTTCGTAAGCTTTGTACTTTTATTAGAATACTCTTCTAAATACATTTCTGGTATTGAAATACTTTCCGAGTATATGAGTACCAACTTTACATTATGTTCTTGTTATACTGAATATACGGCTAGCTTATCTGGGAGATGCTTTAGTGCGGTTGCTTATGCAATTACTCTATGTCATGACGATGATATTAGAGTAGTATCTGGTAGTTTAGGCGTGGTGTCTAGATTACGGGATATCATTATTTGGGGTTATATATTGCGGATGAGAGGTGGGCCGCTGATGGTGATAGCTCAGTACGGGTATTCCTCCGCGCCTATATATAATCCTAAGTTAATTTCCTGGGGAGGGTATTCCTCCGTATTAAGCCCCGGTTGGATGGTCCTGACAGGCTGTCGTAAGGAACTCGGCAGTCAGGGGTGGCTTCTCGAAGTACCAGGAGGGCATTGGATAGAGGGTATTAGCTAGTGTATCAGTTAACTAGAATGTATATATACTATAAATATTAGAAGTATAGGAATAGATTCTTTTTCTCTTTTCTTTCCACCTAGCTTAGATTATTTATTATGAGGATGAGTAGAAATGCTTGTGTGTCACCCTACCCTTGGATTATCATAACCCCGGCTTAGAATATGATTATCACAAGTAATATATAAATTATTAGTTGAGTTCTCTCTACATGATCTTCCCACTGGATAAAATAAATACGATACCCTTGGAATACTCTCGGGTGAAATGCTACAATGGTATATCCGTGCGCCTGCGGATGAACTCTGTAACCATAATATACCAGAAGTATTTCTGCGCCATTGCTGGGAATTATATTTCTAGTAATGTCGTTAAGAAATACCAACAATGGCCATCCCAACGGACCCTTCAGAGACTTACCACTGCAGGCCAATTCCAGCGGGATACTCGAGGGCTGAAGTTGAGTTGGTGGAAGCAGCGTACGAGGACCTCGAGTTGGACTACCCTGGAGGAGACAGTGAGACGCATCTACGAGACATAAGCCACGCCATTATACTATGGCGCAAGCGCTACATCATCCTTCCTGGGCGACAAGCGGCGTCTCCTGCACCATCACCTCCGGCTCCGCCATCTCCTCCGCCACCTCCTCCTGCACCATCACCTCCGGCTCCTCCGCCACCTCCTCCTGCACCATCACCTCCTGCTCCTCCGCCTCCTCCACCTCCACCGTGTCCACCTACACCTCCCAAGACAAGGTCTCGCCAAGCTCCACCACCTACCCGCACAAGGGCAACGAAGAAGGCGAAAGTTGATGCCACCAAAAACAAGGAGCCGCCTCACGATTGCAGTGAAGAGGAGCTTGACGCTTATGTGGCTTCCGAAGTGAACAGGCAACTCAAGCCTCGGAGTCCTGAAAAGAAGATACCTGTTGACCCGAGTGTGAAGAACTTCTTCATTAAAATGTCCATAACAAACAAGGAGGCCTTAAAGCTATCGGACTATGAACGAACACTTAAGAAAGCCTATTACAAGAAGTCCAAACCAGTCCCTCAACTGGGAGAACAACCAAACCAAGAGGTCGAGCCGTTGGTGACCGGCGAAGAAATTGCCATAACAGAATTCATTTCTGACGCCGGTCTAACTGTGGATCAGTTGATTAGAGGCGCACCAATCTCGAAGGCGGAAGTGGCATACAAGTTTGAACTCGATAAACCACTTGTCACGCCTGAGCAGCTTCAGTCCCTACCGACCCAGAGGTACAAGTTCCATGAACGGTACATGGAAATGAGCACCAAGGGTAGACATATGTTCAGAGTGAGGATTAGAAACTCTGACTTCTTGCAAGGAGAAGATGTTCTCTGGATCGAATTCAAGGATGTCTTCGAACTATACCATCTGGACGCCCTCGACGTCTCTCTTCTGAGCGCATGGATTTTGTAAGTATCGTTGAGTTCGATTAATTTGTTTCATTCAATAATTAGCTCCTTGCATATATGTAAACAATAATAATTTCCTTTTATCGTTGTAGAATGGAGATTTAAAGCGCCCGACGGCGGGGGTTTTACGATACTGGGTTCATCGACCCTTGGAAAATCAACGTCAAAATGATCGACAAGTACGAGAAAGACATAGAGGACAATCTCGTCCATCTCCAGATGCAGCAGCATTTCAAGACGTTCATACTATTGCCATACAACACCGAGTGAGTTTTTACTGCCGTTCGAACAAATTTCGTTCCCATACATATAATATGTACATTTTCATATATCATCTCTCGCATATTGTAGATTCCACTGGGTCCTGTTACTTTTTGACTTGGACGCATGCAGAGTCAATGTGAATGACTCAATGAATAAAGAGGAGAAGACTTTTGATGAGGTTTTTCAACTGATAGACAGGTAATATAATGCCATCTATTCCTAAGTCGCGGGGATTTTTCCTATTGCTATTAAGCGGATCTCGGATAATAATTAATCAGAGCATGCAACTGCATGTAAGGCTTGGGATCGGTTCCATCAATTGGTCCGCGGGACTTGGAAAGAAAAACTTGGACGGAAGTTTAATTTTCCAGTGAGTACATGCATGCTCCAAAATTATATTGAATTAAATCTCTAATTACAATTAATATAAGTGTATATTATATTAAATCTCTCGTCGTTTCTCATGTAGTGTGCAAAGCAGGACCAGAGAACTAACTTGTGCGGCTACTACGTATGCGAGTATGCCCACTGCCTATCAACCCAAATCTACACCACACGAGAGCTCGATGTACGTATATATAAACCATTCAAAATTTCATTGCGTATCGATTTGTTGTTTATTAATTTCATATATTGATAAGTCATTATTTTTTAAATGATAGCGTATTCACATGAGGGACAATCTCCTACACAAGGATTTTATCACGGCTGTTGAAGAACAACTGATGGGATTCATCGACGAAGAAGTCCTTAATCCCGAGGGTGAATTCTACTACGACAGATCGACAATTCATAACGTCAGTCCTTCCTCTTCTGACATAATGCCGGCGTCGAAGTCGTAGCTAGCTAGCGAGCAAATGAATTGTACTATACATGCATGTATATGTTTATAGATGTACACATTTACTTTAGTGTAAATATATATTTTGGTTATATATATGCACATAAAATGTTAAGTGCTTTAAATTATACATGTGTAATTTATAATATATGTATTTATACATATACATATGCATATATATATATATATATATGTATGTATATATATATATATATGTGTATATATATATGTGTATATGTATATGTGAATCAACGATCACTGTCCAGGTGACATATTCACATGATAAGGAAAAAAATAATGTTTGCTTGGCAATGATATCCACTGGCTAAGGAAAATGAGATTTTGCATGTCCAATGCCAGGCCATCTATTAGATATTATCACCTGGCATGCAAACAAAGGCCAACAATCACATTTCAGATTCAGTGAGATCACACACACACACACACACATCTCAGATTGAGATTCTAAAGATAAACATGCCCATCAATCACATTTTTGGAATCAATCCCCCGCATAAAAAAATAGAACAGGTAGTATAGTTTCAGTAACCTTCAATAAACAGTCTTCCAGAAACAACCATTCAGCATGCACTTAGTAATAATATGAAAATGAGTTGAAAGTGTAAACTCGCATATATGGTCATTACATGAACGAAAGAAAAATCTTATTCACCACACACCAGCAATTCCTTCAGTTTCTCAAAGAAACAATCTTTGAGAAACAACTTTTCATAAACTTATTAGCTAACCTGAAGAGAAGTCTGGAAACAACATATTCCTCAAACACACTACGCCAGATCCTCACATATCTGACGCCGTAGCTGTGACGGCCCGAAGTGCTGGTCACTGAAGACCATCACCTTTGACGGGTATTACGAGATGCCATCATCGGTGAGCCATCCGGTTGCAGCCCGTCACAGGTATCTAGTCACCTGTGACGGGCCGAGAATGGAATCCGTCAAAGGAACACACCTTTGTCAGATTCTACTTCCTGCCCATCACAGGTGACTAGATACCTGTGACGGGCCGCAACTTACCAACCCATTAGAGGTGATGTTTAGTAACCTCTGACGGGTTTAAGCCCTAACCGGTTTGAGCTGAATTGCGCCCCTATATATACCCCCGGGGGGGCCCACCACCCACCAGTCTGCTTCCCATCTCCTCCATTGTCACGCCCAGAAATTCCCGAATAGAATTCCAAGCAGAATGTGCATTAAAATCCCCGTCCAGGACCAGCCGGGGTACACAAACGACAATGTTGACATACAGATCCACGTCTTACAAACATCATAAAGTCATACACAAATGCAGCGGAAGAAAAGAAAGACAACAGGAGCTAAGCCTTGACTAAACTGCAGCGGGAACCCCACTCCACAGGCATCCTCGACGGCACGGATGAAGCCTACTCCTCAGAGAAACCTTCATCTGACCCGAACTCGAACTCTGGGGTTGGGAAAAGTAGAGCAAGGCTGAGTACTACCCACTGTACTCAGCAAGTCATACCGGAATAGGGGTATGATGCAGGGAATTAACAAAGAAGACCTGAAGTGGTTCATTTGCATAAAGCGAGCATTTATAAACAGAAATTGAAAGATTTAAACAGTTGTAATAATTAATTAATATTAACTATCCACTGTCCAACGCTAACCCACGTTGCGACAGGCCCAACCATCCACCTAAACTATCCAAATTAAAGGGGTACACTAAGGTGAGACTAATCACGGTGAATCTAGTTGACCGCCCATAACCGCGGGCACGGCTATTCGAATAGTTTTACTCTGATCAGAGGTGTACAACTATACCCACAAGACACAGCCCCACGACACGTTCCCGTGCGCCGACATGTCACCACGACATACCGGAAAGGGGCCGTGACAGGACCATTCGCATAACCCCCTCTAACCAAGCACACCACACCTCAGGTTTCACCCCCACTCCTCGCAAGGCAGCGGGCAGTCCCCTCTCGTGCCTAGGTGAATCCGGAAGCCGCATAGGCCGTCGCAGGGCCCATCCAAACTCCATCACGCCCACCCTTGCCTGGATGCGTCGGCTAGAGGAAAGCTACACTACAAGCCCAGCCGTTGCCCACGCTGGCTTGTGGTAAGTACGATAAGTTCTTCCAGGGCATCCTGCGAACCGGTCCTTAACTGCCATGGGTGCGACCAGCAAAACCATGCACCCACAGCCCACCATGTGATTCATTTTATTTAACCAACACCAGAGCGGTGGTACTAATCCAACATTATCATTAGAACCAATAGTCTAAACATTAATATGATTTTCCCCATTGTGAACTAGTTGAACTAAGCATGGCTAAGCAATTCCTAGTCCAAACCCTAATCATGTTATAACCCCAAGCTAACAAAGGAGCATGGTATCCAAAAAGCATGGCTGTAACAATAGGTAACCATCCCATAGTAATATTATAAAACAATGCAATATTTGAAAGAAAACAATAGGGCATTTGCAATATAGGATCAACATGTTCAAGTGACAAGCATGACTTGCCTTGCTCTGCTGCTGGAGGAACCTCGGCGACTATTTCGAAGTACACCGGAGCGTCGGAGGAATCGGAATCTAGCGACATACAAAGCAAACATTGCAAACAGGCTATAAGACTACTGAAACAGGGAACAAAACCATTTTTAATGGATTCTACACATTTTTCTTGATTTACTGAGACTTGAATGGGCTTAAACGGAGCTCGGATGAATTAGTTATGAATTTTAGAAGATTCACTGTGTTTATTACTATAAAAGAAAAACCCTAAATCATTTATTGCGCAATATATTCCAGGGCTGACGTCAGCACGGAGGGGGTGCGGCGCCGACATGCGGGGCCCACCGGTCAGCGGCTCGGGAGAGGGAGGAAGGGGCGCCGGCAAGCGGGACCCGCATGGCAGTGACTCGGGAGAGGGCGGTCCACGGCGGATCGGGTCCACGGACCGGGGAGGAGCGGCGCACCACGTGGCGGCCGAACCGATGGCCCCGATCTACCCAAGGGTAGATCGGACGGCGGCGGGAGCTCGCGGCCGGGGCGCGCGGGCACGGCGCAAACCGGCCCGGCGGCCATGGCGCGCGACGGCGCGGTGCGCTTGCGGCAGCGATGCAAGACGGCGGCCGGCGGCGAAGGCGACGGCGCAAAAGGCGACGCGAAGGCGGCTGCGCTAAGCGGCGGCTAGGAGGGGAGGGAACGGGCGGCGATAAAGGCGGCCGCCGGCTCGGCTCGGCATCAAAGCCGACCGGCCGGCCAGGTCTAGCAGCGACGGCATGCGGCCGACGACGGCGGCGACCGGCGGCACGGGAGGCGGCGGCGGCGGCCGAAGGCGACGGCGCGCGACTCGAAGCGGCGGCGCGGCACTAGGAGGAGAGGAAGGGGAAAAAGAGGGGAGGGATGCCTCACCGAGGGTGGCCGGCGCGGAGGAGGACGATGGCGAACGGCGACGGCAAGCCACGGGAGGACGACGTCGGCGGGCGGACGAGCTTCGGGGTGCCCTAAGGAAGGAGAAGAGAGGGATTAGAGAGAGGGAGATGGACCACGGCGTTCGGAAACCATGGCCGAAGGCGGCGGTGGAGGTGGTACTCACCCGAGTGCGAGGGAACGAGGGCTCCGGCGACGAACCTCGACGGAGGAGGGGTGGGGGTGGATCTCGGCCACGCCAACCCGACGGCGGCGACGGCGCGGCCTGGCGGCGACCCTAACGGCAGCTAGCGGCGGCCGGAGTAGCGGAAAAGGCGGCGGCAAGGGGTTGCACGGCGCGGGAGCGATGGGAGGCTCGAGAGAGTGCGGCGAAATGGGGAAAAAGTGAGAGGGGACGACGGCGATGCTTAAATAGGGGAAGAGGGGACCGGACGTGGCCGGGAGAGGCAGGAATCGCCGGCTGACGTGGGGGAGTGGGGGAGGAGAGAGAGGCGGGATTCGAAAATCGAATCCCGGCCATCTCGGGCGCGGGCACGAGCGGGAGAGAGAGAGAGGAGTGAGCGCGGGAGATGCGGCGCACGCGCGGGCGTGGTCGACGTGGCCCGGAGGAGGCGGAGACGTGGGCGCGGCGGCGGTTGCGGGCGCGACGGCGCGAGCGAGATCGGCGGGAGGTGGGGGAAGGACCCGACAGGTGGGCCCCACCTGTCGGCGACCCCGGAGAGGAGGGCGGCGGGACGGCCTGGCTAGGCCTCGGCCTGCGGCCGGCCCAGCAAGGAGGAGGGGGAGGAAGGAGGGAATGGGCCGGTGGCCCATTCGAAAAAAAAGGAGGAAAAAGAGAGGAAAAAGAAAAAGAAAAAGGAAAAAGGATTTTCCCTGGAATTAAAATATTGCTTGCTCAATTTTAATTGGTTAAAATTATTTCTAGAGCTCTGAAAATTCCACTAAAAATCCTGTTAATGAATTTCGACATGTAGAACTCAAGAAAAATTCCACATGTCAAATCCGATTATTATTTGCATTACTTTCTTAGGGTTTTCTCTTGATTTCACCTGCATTTTCTTGGGGTCGTTTATAAAATTAAAATTTAGGCTTGGGAGGAGAACTTCGGGGTGTGACAAACCTACCCCCCTTAAACGGAATCTCGGCCCCGAGATTCGGAGGAGCTGGTGAAGAGGTGCGGATGGGCGGCTTTCAACTCATCTTCCCTTTCCCAGGTTGCTTCCTCTTCTGAATGATGACTCCACTGAACTCGGCAAAACCGGGTGACCTTGTTTCTGGTTCTCCTTTCGCTGGTATCAAGTATACGAACCGGCTTCTCCACGTATGTTAGGTCCTCCTGGATATCAATGTGTTCCGAATCAGCCTGTTCTTCAGGTACCCTTAAGCATTTCTTTAATTGGGATACATGGAACACGTCATGGATGCCGATCATATTGGATGGAAGTTCTAACTGATAAGCAACTTCTCCCCTTCGTTCCAGGATTTTGTACGGCCCCACGAAGCGTGGTGCCAACTTGCCTTTCGTCTGAAACCGGTGTACTCCCCGGAGCGGAGTGACACGAAGATACACGTAACCTCCTGCCTCAAAAGTGAGCTCCCTTCGACGGTTATCCGCGTAGCTCTTCTGTCGAGACTGGGCAATTCTCAACCTTTCCCTGATGATCCTGACTTTCTCTTCTGCTTCCGCTAGTACCTCTGTTCCGAACAGTTGACGCTCGCCTGTCTGATCCCAGAAGAGAGGTGTGCGGCACTTCCGGCCATATAAAGCTTCAAACGGTGCCATCTGTAGACTGGCCTGGTAGCTGTTGTTGTACGAGAATTCCGCATATGGCAAGCTTTTGTCCCAAGCTCCACCAAAATCAAGAGCGCAAGCTCTCAACATATCTTCCAAGATTTGATTGACTCGCTCGGTCTGACCATCAGTTTGCGGGTGATAGGCCGTGCTGAAATTTAAACGGGTCCCCAGTTCTTCCTGCAGCTTCTGCCAGAATTTTGAGGTGAACTGACTCCCTCGATCAGATACAATCTTTTTGGGTACTCCATGTAGGCACATGATTCTCGAAAGGTAAAGCTCCGCCAACCTTTTGCCCGTGTATGTGGTATGCACTGGTATGAAGTGAGCAACCTTAGTGAGTCGATCCACGACTACCCAGATTGAATCGTGACCCGACGATGTCCGGGGCAGTCCCGTTATAAAGTCCATTCCAATCTCCTCCCATTTCCATTCCGGGATTTGAAGAGGTTGGAGTAAACCTGCTGGTCTTTGGTGCTCTGCCTTCACTCGTTGGCAAACATCGCAGAGTGCGACGAATTCAGCTATTTCTCTCCTCATGCTGACCCACCAAAACTTTTCTTTGAGGTCTTGATACATTTTAGTGCTACCTGGATGAATGGAGTACTGGGTGTGATGAGCCTCGGTGAGTATCAGATCCTTCAGTTCCTTGTCGTCAGGTACACACAATCTTTCTCCCAACCAGATTGTGCCATGCTCATCTTCGTGGAAATCCCGGGCTTTTCCGACTCTCATGTTCTTTTTCAGCTCTGCTATTTCAGAATCATTTACTTGAGCTGCTCTGACTTGATCCACGAGAGTAGGCCGTGCCTCCAGAGCGGCTACGAACCCGTGTTCAACAATTCCCACGTTGAGATGCTCAAACTCCTGCCGCAATTCCTCACACATGCTCTCGATGCACAGGGCAGTGCAGTAACTTTTCCGGCTTAAAGCGTCTGCCACCACATTGGCTTTACCCGGGTGGTAGTGAATACCCATGTCATAGTCTTTGATTAGTTCCAACCATCTTCGTTGTCGGAGATTTAGGTCCGGTTGGGTGAAGATGTATTTCAGACTCTTATGGTCCGTATATACTTCGCAGCGGTTGCCAATCAGATAGTGCCTCCAGATCTTCAAAGCATGAACCACTGCTGCCAATTCCAAGTCATGAGTTGGATAATTTCCTTCGTGTGGGCGCAACTGCCGCGAGGCGTACGCAACCACTCTGCCCACTTGCATTAGGACGCACCCAAGTCCGTGACGGGATGCATCACAATAGACTTGGAAGTCCTTCATCTGGTCGGGCAGAATCAAAACCGGTGCGGATACTAATTTCTTCTTGAGCTCCTCAAAACTCTTATCGCACTCAGCTGTCCATTTAAACTTCTCATCTTTCTTAAGCAACTGAGTCATGGGTCGGGCGATTTTGGAGAAGTTCTCGATGAATCGGCGATAATAACCTGCCAGTCCTAGAAAACTTCGAATCTGCGACACGGTCTTCGGTGGGGTCCACTTGGTGACTGACTCTACGTTCGACGGATCGACTGCCACACCCTGGGCTGTAATGACATGGCCCAGAAATTTGACTTCCGTCAACCAGAAGTCACACTTGCTGAACTTGGCGTATAGCTGGTGCTCCTTCAACTTCTCGAGTACCAGACGGAGATGTTGCTCATGTTCTTCCTCGGATTTTGAGTAGATAAGTATGTCGTCAATGAATACCACAACAAACTTGTCCAGAAATTCCATGAACACTTTGTTCATCAGATTCATAAAGAATGCAGGTGCGTTAGTAAGTCCGAAGGACATAACCGTGCACTCATATAGCCCGTACCGAGTGGTGAAGGCCGTCTTCGGAATATCCTCTTCCCGAATTCGCAACTGGTGGTAGCCTGATCGCAGGTCTATCTTAGAAAACACTTTAGCTCCTTTCAGTTGATCAAATAAATCGTCGATTCGCGGCAAGGGATATTTGTTCTTGATTGTGACCTCGTTGAGTGCGCGATAATCAACGCACATCCTCTTCGTCTTATCCTTTTTCTCCACAAAAATGACCGGAGCACCCCAAGGTGAAGTACTTGGTCGAATGTACCCTTTCTGCAGTTGCTCATCAACCTGCTTCTTGACCTCGGCTAATTCGTTGGCCGCCATTCTGTACGGTCTCTTGTAAATTGGAGCGGTTCCCGGTGCCAAGTCAATCCGGAATTCAATCTCTCTCTTGGGTGGCATGGTAGTTAGGTCTTCAGGAAACACTTCTGGGTATTCGGAGACTATGGGTATGTCTTCCAATTTCTTCAAATTCTTCTCCACGGTGTCCACTGGGATTTCCGCTTCAATCTGATTCAAGGAGACTCCTTGTTTTGGTGAGTCTGGTGATTTGTACACTACTGTTTCCCCCTTCTCGTTGGTCAAGGTGACTGTGCGATTCGCACAATCGATGACTCCCTTAAACTTGGTCAGCCAATCCATCCCAAGAATGACATCTAGGTCTTTGGATTCGAGAAGAATGAGGTTGGCTAGAAATGGTGATCTTTGGATTTCTATTAGCACTGAAGGGCTAAAACTGACTGAGGTTGAACTATTTCCCGGGGTATGAACTCTCATTGGTGTGCTAAGCTCTTCTTTCCTTAACCCATACATCCCCACAAATTTCTTTGAAATGAAAGAATGCGTTGCACCAGAATCAAAAAGTACTGTTGTAGGGATTGAGTTAACAGGAAACGTACCCAGTACGACCTCTGGTGCTGCTTGTGCCTCCTCCGCAGATGCATGGTTGACACGGGCCAGGACAAACCTTGGCCTGGCACGCCTAGGCTTCGGACATTTGTCAGCGAAGTGGCCAAGCTCGCCACAGTTGAAGCAGGACCCTGGTTTTGCTCCAGTCTCCTTCTTGGCTTGCGCGAGCGGGCCTGACTGTGCCGGTGCCATTGGTGGGCGTGGAGCTGCACCGCGGTTGGACTGACCTCTATGGTGGTTCTGACTGCCACTGGCGCCCTGGGGAAAGTTGCTTGGGTTGAACGGGCGGTGCTGACGAACGATCATGGTGGTAGGTCCACCCTGCTGTCCGGGAGTGAAGCGCGGCCTCTGGTGACTTCCCTGAGGTGCCCTGAACTGTGCGGCCTTCCTCTTCCTGTCCATCTTGTTGCGTTGATCCTCCTGACGGATTGCCTTGTCAACCAGCCTCTCAAAGTCAGCGTAGTCCCCAGATATCAGTTGGTTGGTCAGCTCGTCATCCAGACCCGCCATGAACTTCTCCTGCTTCTCGGCGTCGGTGCGGACATCCTCTGGTGCATATCGCGCGAGGCGATTGAACTCGTGGAGGTACTCTGTCACAGTCCTGTTGCCCTGATGGAGTGCACGAAATTCCCTCTTCTTTTGTGCCACGACCCCATCTGGCACCTGTGCCTTCCTGAAGCTACGGCAGAACTCTGCCCATGTGACTTCAGTACCCGGTGGGCGGGTGGCCATGTGGTTGTCCCACCAAGCCGACGCAGGACCTTGAAGCTGGTGTGTGGCAAAAGCGACCTTCTCCTGATCATTGCACTGCAGGAGATTCAGCTTCTTCTCTATTGCATGGAGCCAGTCATTTGCCTCCATAGGGTTGGTGGTGCTGGAGAAGGTGGGTGGCCTGACACGTAGGAACTCAGGCAACTTGGACTGAGGGGGAGGGGGACCAAACTGCTGGTGCTGCTGTTCGGTGTGCTGCATCATCCTCTGGTGCATCTGCTGGTGCTGCTGCTGCATCTGCTGCATCATGGCTGCCATCATCTGAGTCTGATGTGCCATAACTTGGGCAAGGGTCGGATTCTCGGGAAGTGGTGGCGGACCATTGCCGGAATCACTGCTGGGGTGCACACCATCAGCGCGTTCTTCGCCGTTACTGCCCTCGCCTGTCGTGCGGGTGCCAGTCCTGGTGTAGACCATCTGGAGGGAAAAGCAGACGGGGGGGAAAAGAAGAAAAACAGATGCTCAAGAACTAAGCTTTATTACAAAGGAATTTAAACTGCAATTGTTCTGATCTGAATTAAAACACTTAAAAGAGCAAGCAAAAATCCTTATTAAGACAGCCATATCATAGGCACATGATATCGACCGTCGACTGACCCCAAACAAGCAACCTAAACACACAAACTAACAAGCAGAAGCTAGACAGTCGATAAACTAATGGGAAAAACGAGCCTAATGCTCGGAACGGCTCCTGCGGTCGGTGGAGTCGAAGGCGTCCTCCTGCTCGTCACCAGGTCCCTCTGAGCGACTCCTGGAGCCTGGCAGATAAGTCTTGCCGCTGCCTGACTGTGAGCCACTGGAGCTGCTGCTGCTGAGATCGCGGCTGCCACTGGGAGTAGCAGACAACCAACCTCCGGTGCCACTGGCTGGACCTCTGGCGGCTGATGCTGGAGCGAAGGAGAGAGCGGACGCGGGAGCTGGAGCTGGAGCTGCAGGAACTGCGGGCGGAACTGGAGGTGCTGCGGGAGCTGCTTATGGAGGCGGGTTCCTGGGCGCAAGCTGGATGCGCACGGGTGCCGTCGTAGTCTTGCGGGGCGTAGTGCGGATCCGGACTCCTCCTGGCGCGGGAAGACCCTTTAGCTGAGCGTTCTCCCTCTTCAGGCGCGCTATCTCGTCCTTCAGAGCGACGATCCTCATGAGCTTCCCATTGTTCAAGGCCTTGGTCGCCTTGTGCAGATCCGAGTGCATCCTATCCAATCCCCTCATCACAGCACACATGTGACCAAAGGTGGTGTCGTTCTCGCCAGCTGTCGGACGGAAGGAACTGACATCATCACCGTTGGCTCGACGGGGGTGGAAGCGGTACGCCGTGTCATGGAAGATGTAGTTGTGGCGCTCCCGTAGTCTGGCCATCATCAAGTAGGCTGCCTCCTGACAGGCGTGATCTGCTGTGCCTCCTGACGCCTCAACCGCCATGTTAGCGAGGCAAGTCCCCACGTAGCCATGGACCTCCAAGCGGACACGGTGGGGAAGCTCGCCACTGAGCGGTGGAATAGTCGTGTACTCCGGCGCGTTGGGGTAGCCCACCACCAGTGTCATGCGTGCCAACTCTACCACAAAGTCGATCATGCCTTCTCCGCGGTGGTTGGGTGGGTGACCGGCCATCTAGAGAAGACAAAGGAGTAGGATCAATGCATGCTCAAATCCAAATTAAACAAAACAATAAAAGACTCAAATAAGAGAATCGAATAAGAGCGAAATTTTTATGCATAGATCATTTTGCATGAGAGCGAATAAATAAGACAGACTCACATAACGATAAAATAATGAGAAATTAGATACATACTAATAATAGCAAACAAAGCATAAATACCTTGCAACCCATGTTACTGAGCTAGGACCTAATGCATTTCACCCATCAAATCCCAACTGACTGACGAATAAATCCCAATAGTTTTACTAAAACCCTAGACTGACTCGTTTTGGCAAATCCCACTTAAATGAGCGACAAGATTTTTCCCCTGAACCACAAGAACAGATCCCAATTTTCCCGGAACAAATCCAATTGCAAGGAACATATGCAATGAAAAGGATTCAGAGGGCTCTTAGGTTTTTCCATTTGGCTTGTCCTACGGTCAAGGTCGGCTCTGATACCAACTTGTCACGCCCAGAAATTCCCGAATAGAATTCCAAGCAGAATGTGCATTAAAATCCCCGTCCAGGACCAGCCGGGGTACACAAACGACAATGTTGACATACAGATCCACGTCTTACAAACATCATAAAGTCTTACACAAATGCAGCGGAAGAAAAGAAAGACAACAGGAGCTAAGCCTTGACTAAACTGCAGCGGGAACACCACTCCACAGGCATCCTCGACGGCACGGATGAAGCCTACTCCTCAAAGAAACCTTCATCTGACCCGAACTCGAACTCTGGGGTTGGGAAAAGTAGAGCAAGGCTGAGTACTACCCACTGTACTCAGCAAGTCATACCGGAAGAGGGGAATGATGCAGGGAATTAACAAAGAAGACCTGAAGTGGTTCATTTGCATAAAGCGAGCATTTATAAACAGAAATTGAAAGATTTAAACAGTTGTAATAATTAATTAATATTAACTATCCACTGTCCAACGCTAACCCACGTTGCGACAGGCCCAACCATCCACCTAAACTATCCAAATTAAAGGGGTACACTAAGGTGAGACTAATCACGGTGAATCTGGTTGACCGCCCATAACCGCGGGCACGGCTATTCGAATAGTTTTACTTTGATCAGAGGTGTACAACTGTACCCACAAGACACAGCCCCACGACACGTTCCCGTGCGCCGACATGTCACCACGACATACCGGAAAGGGGCCGTGACAGGACCATTCGCATAACCCCCTCTAACCAAGCACACCACACCTCAGGTTTCACCCCCACTCCTCGCAAGGCAGCGGGCAGTCCCCTCTCGTGCCTAGGTGAATCCGGAAGCCGCATAGGCCGTTGCAGGGCCCATCCAAACTCCATCACGCCCACCCTTGCCTGGATGCGTCGGCTAGAGGAAAGCTACACTACAAGCCCAGCCGTTGCCCACGCTGGCTTGTGGTAAGTACGATTAGTTCTTCCAGGGCATCCTGCGAACCGGTCCTTAACTGCCATGGGTGCGACCAGCAAAACCATGCACCCACAGCCCACCATGTGATTCATTTTATTTAACCAACACCAGAGCGGTGGTACTAATCCAACATTATCATTAGAACCAATAGTCTAAACATTAATATGATTTTCCCCATTGTGAACTAGTTGAACTAAGCGTGGCTAAGCAATTCCTAGTCCAAACCCTAATCATGTTATAACCCCAAGCTAACAAAGGAGCATGGTATCCAAAAAGCATGGCTGTAACAATAGGTAACCATCCCATAGTAATATTATAAAACAATGCAATATTTGAAAGAAAACAATAGGGCATTTGCAATATAGGATCAACATGTTCAAGTGACAAGCAAGACTTGCCTTGCTCTGCTGCTGGAGGAACCTCGGCGACTATTTCGAAGTACACCGGAGCGTCGGAGGAATCGGAATCTAGCGACATACAAAGCAAACATTGCAAACAGGCTATAAGACTACTGAAACAGGGAACAAAACCATTTTTAATGGATTCTACACATTTTTCTTGATTTACTGAGACTTGAATGGGCTTAAACGGAGCTCGGATGAATTAGTTATGAATTTTAGAAGATTCACTGTGTTTATTACTATAAAAGAAAAACCCTAAATCATTTATTGCGCAATATATTCCAGGGCTGACGTCAGCACGGAGGGGGTGCGGCGCCGACATGCGGGGCCCACCGGTCAGCGGCTCGGGAGAGGGAGGAAGGGGCGCCGGCAAGCGGGACCCGCATGGCAGTGACTCGGGAGAGGGCGGTCCACGGCGGATCGGGTCCACGGACCGGGGAGGAGCGGCGCACCACGTGGCGGCCGAACCGATGGCCCCGATCTACCCAAGGGTAGATCGGACGGCGGCGGGAGCTCGCGGCCGGGGCGTGCGGGCACGGCGCAAACCGGCCCGGCGGCCATGGCGCGCGACGGCGCGGTGCGCTTGCGGCAGCGATGCAAGACGGCGGCCGGCGGCGAAGGCGACGGCGCAAAAGGCGACGCGAAGGCGGCTGCGCTAAGCGGCGGCTAGGAGGGGAGGGAACGGGCGGCGATAAAGGCGGCCGCCGGCTCGGCTCGGCATCAAAGCCGACCGGCCGGCCAGGTCTAGCAGCGACGGCATGCGGCCGACGACGGCGGCGACCGGCGGCACGGGAGGCGGCGGCGGCGGCCGAAGGCGACGGCGCGCGACTCGAAGCGGCGGCGCGGCACTAGGAGGAGAGGAAGGGGAAAAAGAGGGGAGGGATGCCTCACCGAGGGTGGCCGGCGCGGAGGAGGACGATGGCGAACGGCGACGGCAAGCCACGGGAGGACGACGTCGGCGGGCGGACGAGCTTCGGGGTGCCCTAAGGAAGGAGAAGAGAGGGATTAGAGAGAGGGAGATGGACCACGGCGATCGGAAACCATGGCCGAAGGCGGCGGTGGAGGTGGTACTCACCCGAGTGCGAGGGAACGAGGGCTCCGGCGACGAACCTCGACGGAGGAGGGGTGGACGGGGTGGATCTCGGCCACGCGAACCCGACGGCGGCGACGGCGCGGCCTGGCGGCGACCCTAACGGCGGCTAGCGGCGGCCGGAGTAGCGGAAAAGGCGGCGGCAAGGGGTTGCACGGCGCGGGAGCGATGGGAGGCTCGAGAGAGTGCGGCGAAATGGGGAAAAAGTGAGAGGGGACGACGGCGATGCTTAAATAGGGGAAGAGGGGACCGGACGTGGCCGGGAGAGGCGGGAATCGCCGGCCGACGTGGGGGAGTGGGGGAGGAGAGAGAGGCGGGATTCGAAAATCGAATCCCGGCCATCTCGGGCGCGGGCGCGAGCGGGAGAGAGAGAGGAGTGAGCGCGGGAGATGCGGCGCACGCGCGGGCGTGGTCGACGTGGCCCGGAGGAGGCGGAGACGTGGGCGCGGCGGCGGTTGCGGGCGCGACGGCGCGAGCGAGATCGGCGGGAGGTGGGGGAAGGACCCGACAGGTGGGCCCCACCTGTCGGCGACCCCGGAGAGGAGGGCGGCGGGACGGCCTGGCTGGGCCTCGGCCTGCGGCCGGCCCAGCAAGGAGGAGGGGGAGGAAGGAGGGAATGGGCCGGCGGCCCATTCGAAAAAAAAGGAGGAAAAAGAGAGGAAAAAAGAAAAAGAAAAAGGAAAAAGGATTTTCCCTGGAATTAAAATATTCCTTGCTAATTTTAATTGGTTAAAATTATTTCTAGAGCTCTGAAAATTCCACTAAAAATCCTGTTAATGAATTTCGACATGTAGAACTCAAGAAAAATTCCACATGTCAAATCCGATTATTATTTGCATTACTTTCTTAGGGTTTTGTCTTGATTTCACCTGCATTTTCTTGGGGTCGTTTATAAAATTAAAATTTAGGCTTGGGAGGAGAACTTCGGGGTGTGACATCCATTCTCTCTTCTCTATTCCTCCACCTTCCTGTCGACCGCCGGCCGCTGCCCCCTCCCCTCCGACAGCCGGCTACCGCGGCCTCCCTCCCATGACCGCGTCGCCATCTCCTTCGCTCGCCGCCGGCCTCCAGGATCTCGGGGGCGCCGCCTTCTTTGCGCTCTCCCCAAGGTCACCAGTTGCCATCTCTTCGCCACCACGTGCTCCTTGCCGCCAGATCCGGTCTCCATGTGGTTGGGGACCACAGGATCTGGACGCCCCCCATGCTCCAATCGCCGCCTCCTTCTCCCTCTATCCCAAGGTCGCCGGCCACCGCCTCTCTGCCGCCCCGAGATCCTTGGTGCCAGATCTGGTCTCAAGGTGGTCGGAGACCACCTAGATCTGGATGGCCCCAAGCTGCAGCCACCTCCTCCTTCGCCCTCTGCCCCAAGGTCACCGGCAGCCGCCACCTCCAAATCTGCTCAAGCGACATTGTTGGTATTTCTTATGATCACAGATAAATCCGCAAGCACACGGAATATACCGAGGTAGCACTTTACCCAAGAGTATTATCAGGTATTGATTTCCACAGGGAACATGCGTGCCAACTCCAGTTCAGATTCATCCAAGGACATGAAGCTATAGATAGGCAAAGGATAGAGAGGTTTCACCGGTGAAGAACCTAATGAGGTACTTCGGGCACTGGCCAGCTTGCTGCTCCCAGATATCGTTCTACTGCGCACCCGAACATGGAGGACTTCAGTGTCTCGAGGGCTGTCACCATCTCTACACCCACCTCACACCTACTGTGGGATGCGGAGCAAACACCGGAAATTATCTACCTAGACACCGCGCCTAAGCAGATTAATTACTTACTTTAATGCTAGCTACACACCAAAATAAATCACTACATTTTAGCTGATTATAGTAAGTGATGATCTCGTACTCTGAATATGAACTAACCAAGAGATAATTCTCACCAAGCAAAACTAAATTACTCAAAAGATAATTCTATTATAATTAGAGTAATTAACAGAGCAGAAAGAAACAGGGAGTGGATTACCGACAACTCCGGATTTCCTCCGACTTCTTCTACTCTATTCTCTTCCTATTCTAGTATACAATATAGTACAATATAGCCTCTTATAATTCAGCTCAAGCTTGGAGTGTGTGAATGAAGTGAAGAGGTGAGGTCCTTATATAGGATAGGTGACGGTTACAACTATGCGAATTGTCCTTTTTGCCCTTCAAGCGCCATCAAGAGCTCATCCAGGCCGTCCATACCAAAACCTGGATAAGACTGTCGCTGGGGTGGTTCGGCCGAACCCAGGCCTGGCCCAACAAGCCCAAGCCTTGGCTTGGTGCTCCTTCTCTGCTTCTTCTATCCAATTCTTCGAGTGGAAAGACCAATTGAAGTATTTCTAAAGTAATCTTAGCCCACTCTTTGTATGAATAGGAATTTTCCTCCACTTTGAGTCTGTTTTTGGTCCAATTTGATGGTTTATTACCTGCATCAAAATATTCACCAACACTCATGGAATATGTCAGAAGTAAACCCTATCACTATGTTGGATGTTTATTTTGCTTGATTTATGCAGGTATTGGCGGCATAAAATTTGTCATTAACAGTCGCCAACAATCATCAATGGCAAGTCTCCGTTTTATTCTCATTAATTTTGTGATGCATTTCATATTGATGGCAAGTCTTCGCTAGATCCCTTTTGGAGCTTGCAGGCGCCGGTCGAATCTAGAGCTCGTGGGCGGATCCGAGTCCCAACCGCGGGATCTGGCGGTGGTGAATTCCAGATTGAGCTCCGCTGCCAGATCCCTTCCCCTCAGATCCATTGCTGCTAGATGGAGTTGATCATTTCTGTTCTGTGCCCAAATGAATATGATTGTGATGATTTTTGTGATTTTGTTTTGTGCGCAAATGATTGTCAATGTGAAGTGATTTTGTTCTTTGGCAAGATGAAAGTGATTGTGATGATTTTTGTGATTGTGTTTTGCGTACAAATGAGTGCGAATGTGATTATTTTTGTGATTTGTGAATGCCTAATGAAGGTCTGTGACTAGCTAGGCTTATAATATTTTATTTTTTTGCCCCATTTTTTGTGGTTTGTGATGGGTCCCAATTCTGACCCCTCACATATAAGGATCACCATCAACGAGTTAAAATATTTACCCGTCACATGTGAAGGTTACCTGTGACAGATTTTAGTTGTAGTCCGTCAAAGGTAACTCTTACCTCTGACGAGTCTTTACCTATCACAAGTGACTCAGAGGCATCAGTGACCACTGATCTATGACCAGCGCTTAACCTGTCACAGGTAAGGGTATGAGCCCGTCAGAGATGACGTGATCCAGCGTAGTGCACCCATTCTGAAGTAGCTTAAGCTCTCCAATGCACACATTTTTGGGGCTAAATGATGGAACAAGTGCCTCTCAGTAGGTGTTGTTGATGTTCCTTCTATAAAAAACTCTTCTAAACACCAAATTAATTTAATCAAAACTAACATTTAATACGTTACGATAATATGGTTGTTTTATGTTGTAACTGTTGCTATGTTTTTCCATAAATTTGGTTAAAATTAAAAAGTTTGATTACAAAAAATATTTAAATTAACTTATTTATAATATGAAACGAATGGAGTAGCTACGAGTCTTTAAAGTTCGTGAGGAGAATTGGAGAATAATGATTTCATATGCAGTAACTCTCATGAGTTCATATATGCATACAGAGAAAAAGCCTAACATGTGCGTCTGCATCTTTCCTCTATGGCTCTATGCCACATCTTTAAGGGTATGGCAAAAAAAACCTAGATGCATGAGCAACCATGGTACAATGTGATTGGAATGGTAGGGATCAAGAAAAAGGTTATGCTTTTGTTCCCTTGCTTGCTGACATAATAGTGACTACATGCAACAATCAGTGAGAGATGATTATATGGCCTGTATAGGAACGCAGTTGTGCATGGCTGATGCACCACATTCTTATTGCAATGCTCAACCATCGATCCATCTCTCCCAGCTCTGAATAATCATCCTCGCATGGTTGATTATTATATATAGTTAGCTTATAGCTTACATTACTTTAAACAATGGGATGTAAGGAAGAGTAAGAAATGCCCAAAAAAATTGTAATAAGCGTAAAATCAAAGTGTGTTTGATTCTTATTCTGTGATGAACAATTGGCATCTGAGATTATTAGTTTTGATATTTGGAGATTTTCGGCGAAGTGGTTTTGGAGATGATTGGATTTTCAAGTGATATAAATGTACTGCTATTTTGCTGGGTCCGGTCAGACCAGGCAGGTGTTGCCGGTCAAACCGGAGGTATTCGAACGGTCGGGCCGGTCTTCTGACCTGCCGATTCTGTGTCGGTTTCGGTTTTGGGATGTTTCGTTGGATATCCGTGGATGTTTCATGTTTATGGCTTCTAGATGGATACTATGCATATGTAATACTGTTGTTTGCTAACAATGAGTCAAGTTAGAGATAGCTTGGTCTTGGAATATGGTTTCTTTGTTTGATTCATATGTAGGTGTCTTGATGTCTCGGGAGAGTGTTGCCGGTGATGGATCGGGAGTCAACTTGGAGATAAGGTAACGTCCGAACGGTCAGATTTCATGCAGGATACTTAGGCTAAAGATTAATGCACGTGGTTGGTGAAGATTCCATATGGCATACAATGGAGATATTGTGTGCGTATGGGATGCAGAGTCAAATTTGGAAGGAGTCCAAATTTGATATGATTAGAGTTTGTAAAGTTGGTTTCTTGTACGCGAAGGTTTTCTAGGTGGATTAGCACTTCCTGTATGAGTTTGCTTTGTGGCTTTAGGCAGCCTACCTCATGTACAAATAGAGATGGAGGGCATGGCCTCCTATTATCGCTTTAGAGAGCATTGAATTGAGAGAATAGTTAGGGTTTCGAGTTTAATCGAGATTTTCGTGAGGAGTGCTGTTGTTGTACTTTGTAAACACAGAGAGAAGTAATGTTTTTTTTTAAAAAAGAAAAGGTCTAGATAAACCTGAATCACCTCACAGTGTACGTTCTTGACTCCATATTCATACTTGGGTGTTTTTGTTTTCCATACATTTTAAGTTGCTCAAATTAAATAGATAATGAATATTTATATACTTGGATGGTTCTGATTTTATTTTTTTCTGTTAAGTTCTCAACTTAGAGTATTTCATCAAAGCAGAGCATGCCTACCCATTTAATAAAATACTAATTTTGCTTGTTCCTTGTTCATGGATTAAAAAAAATATATACATGGTCACTAAACTGGAAATCAGAACATGCAAGCTGACAATGCAATCGGCCAAATTCATTGTTATCGACCTCAATAGGTTAATCATATAGATATCATTTTCTTTCTTGCAGTTTTCTTGGTTTCGATGCTATTGCCAAGTATGCCGACACGAGTATTCAATAGACTACATTGTATTGACAAATTATTCCAAGCTTCATCTTTAGAGCAAAGAAATCCAAAGATGAGCATGCAATGCAACAATAGGCGGAAGGTCCCGTTCTTTGTATCCTTTGGTCAAACAGGAATCACTATAGGTTTGAGGTAATTCAAACCACGTTCAAATCTGTCACGACCGGAAATAACCCAACGGGCGTTCCTTACGTGCGTGTATTATTCCTTGTCCCAGGAGGCAAGGTACACCAAAAGTTGATACATTTCAGAGTTTATCAAGCGGAAGCGTAAATAATTAATTTATTACATGGGCAACGAAGGCCCAGCACACACAAAGACAAACAGGAAACAGCGGAAGACTAGGGCGACGACCACAGGCGCTTGACGGGAGGCACGAGCTAGACACCAAAGCCTTCATCTTCCAGGAACTCCTCTTCTAGGTTTGGGAAAAATTGAGCAAGACTGAGTACAACCACCGTACTCAACAAGACACACCCACAAGTGCAGAATAAATGCAAGGGAGTACAAGGGAGCCATAATATAGGGGGTTAGGGTTTGCAGTAAACAGCATTAAAAGTCACTTAGTTGCTCAAAGCTACTTTGTAAACATGGTCCTAGAGCTATACAATATTATTAATCAAGGCCGTGAACCCACGCGAACCTACCTTAACCCAAGGCCTACAATGATTCAGACCGAACTGGCAACCCGACCCTGGGTCCCAGCTCGTCCCAAGCCAACCCAGGCCAACCATTCCACATTTTAGTCGTTAAGCAGGTTTTAAGAATTAAAACACTAACTTGGGTACATTACTAGGCTTGCCCAAAACCGAGGGCGCGGCTATTCGAATAGGTTATACTCTAATCAGAGGTGTACATCTTTACCCACAAGACACATCTTTCTCACGTGTAACCACGTGCCACATACCACCACGGTATACGGACGGAAGACGTGACATAGTTTCTAACCCATCCTAGCCATAGACAAGAGTACCGACCCAACCCCACCTACGGCCGGAACCTCCGGGACAGGTAGGCAGGACTGAGCCCCTAGCAGCAGGACACCAGCCCTGTGCCATGACATCTCGACTACCGGGACGCAGCTCGTGTAGCCTTCATTTGCCCTAGAGATGTCCATCGACCCCCGACTTCGTCCATCTCCATCTGTGTACTTTTGTTTATAACCAGACTGAGCCACAAACTAAGCATTACCCACTAGACATGTGGAAGTACGGTAGTGCTTTGCAACAGAGGCCCGAAGACCGGTCCTTATATGGCCGAGGTGCTACTATAAAAACCATGCACCCCGAGCCCAGCCTAAAACCATTTTGAGGATTTTGAATAGAGGGGGAGGTGTGAATCCAATTCCACAATAATCCGTCCATTCCATAGTGTCCAGGTGATGAGAATATTCCCAAAGTCTAGAGTTGTAAAACCACCTAATGTTGCCTAATTAACCAGCGAAGCATCTACCTAAATTCATACTAGTGGTACCATGAGTAGAGTGTCCACTAGTTGGGGTTTTGTTTAATCTAGGGTGAACAAGGTAATAATATCAATAACAATAATAATAAGGTCATAACAAAGGTAAATAGGCATGGCTAAATAAAACAGTGATAACGCGGGAATTTAAGTAAAGCGATAATGCAATAATTTAAATTAAAATAATTTTATAAAATGGGATCCAATATGTTCAAGGATGATGTGACTTGCCTTGCTCGCTTTCCCAAACGTCGGTGACGGAGCTTGAGGCTCCTCACCGGGAGACCGCGCAGGTCCCCCTTTGCCGGTTCGGCCGGGGACCCTGGGTGAAATTCTAAGCTCCTAGTCTGTGGAAGGTTCGCGAGAATGGAAACACACAAGACACGGGCGATGTATACAGGTTCGGGCCGCTGAGAAGCGTAATACCCTACTCCTGTGTTTTGGTGGATCTGTGTATGAAGAAGCTACAAAGTGCGAGCCAGCCCCCGGTCGTTCTGGGATCGTTTTCCCTCGAAAAATCCCCTTCTAAGTGGGCAAGGTCCTCCTTTTATAACTCAAGGGGATACCACATGCACCATCTCTCTATTTTGTGTGGGGACTTATCCTCTCTTTTCTCCAACTTGACTCCCCTTCTCTTCATAAATGGACGGAGATTTGTATGGTTGCCATCCGAATGATCTTCTGATGGGACGGCCCATACCTACCTCCACTTCCGCCGGAGGCAGGCGCGACGTGGGAACATGGCTGTCTGCTGATGACATGACCAGTGTCAGACCGGTCACAAATCGGTCATTCTTGTCCACCACGTGTCAGTTTAGCAATCTGCATGTTCGCCCTTCTTCATACAATATCTTGCTTGTAATGGTTAGGATGAAGCCTGGCATATATCTGACCGGGACCAACGTGCCATCTCTAGGAGGTAACACGCCGGCTCCGGCTAGGGACGAGTGCTTGGAGGCTCTCATCCTGACGGGATGGGGCGAGGCGTGTGTCAGACCGCCTGTCGCCACCTAACCCACGATCTGATCGGTCTGTGACTGGTCACAGACCGGATAAACGAGCGTGCTGCACTGCGTTACATGCGGCGTGACGCGCTCGTCCAAACCGCAATAAATGCGGTTAGGTGAGCCCCGCTGCGCTCACCTAACCCATACACGCGGCGCAAAACCCCCAAGGGGTCGGGGCGCCTCAGCCCTCGGGGCCGAAACGGGAGCGGTCCGACCCCTCGGGGAGACAAAGAGGGGGGCGGCCACATCACCCTCGGGCCCGACCCCCCCGAGGGGGTCAGGCCTCGTGGGTGATTGCTCCTGCCCAAGCCTCTAGTCATAGTACTCCCGGTCCCATGTCTCCGACAGTAGCCCCCGGCGTTATGCCAGGGCGATCGCCCTCCTCAAGGGAAGCGGTCGGGCGTGACGCCACTTCCTAAGGCCTGGTGACAGGTGGGACCGGTCTCCACAGTTGGGCAGAAACCCAACGGTCGCAAATCACGCACATCGGCAATGGTTACTCGGCTGCCAATAATGAGCGGTCTCTTTAAGACTGCCACATTACTCGAGTAGCACGCGAATCGGGACGAGCCGGTTCGTTTTGCCTGGAGATATGGTGACGGCGCTTCGGTCGGCGAGCGTAATTAACGCACGCACGATATGTTCCATCTCGACTACCACAACCGCATATCCACCTCATGCGCCGCAAGCGGGCGAATGGGATTAGTGGAAGCGTGGGCGCGAGAAACGAGGGAGCGAGATAGTGGGCGCGAGAAGCGAGGAGCCGGGCGCAGTGTTGGCAAGGGTATAAAGACGCCGAGGAAGAGATTTGCTTCCTTCCTCTCGCCATTATTCCCCTTGTCTTCGCCGCTTGCGCCCTAACTCCTTGTTTCCTGTGCCCTACCTTCGCCACACGCGCTCGCTCTCAAACATCTCTTCCTCCGGCGTCATGGCACGGGGCTCCGCTCTGCTTGATGGTAGCGTGCTGCCGCCTTCCAGCATCGTGAGCGAGAGGCAAGCCGGGCTGCCACGCCGCTTCATGCCGGAATCTGCCACCGGCCGGGAGATAGTCACGCTGGGCGAGGGACGCCCGGCGCCATGCTACCCGGGGCGGTCCGTCTTCTTCCTCCCTTTTGCAATGGCAGGGCTGGTTCCGCCATTTTCTTCTTTCTTCATGGATGTTCTGGAGTTTTACGATCTCCAGATGGCGCACCTCACCCCCAACGCGGTAATGACATTGGCCATCTTCGCGCACCTGTGCGAGATGTTCATCGGGGTGCGCCCATCCCTTCGGCTATTCCGGTGGTTCTTCACCGTACAGCCGGTGTCGCCGCCGTCGGTGGTTGGTGGCTGCTACTTCCAGCCGCGGGGGCCAGTGCTGAACCGCTACATCCCCTGCGTCCTCCGCAAGAAGTGGGATGACTGGAAGAGCGACTGGTTCTACACCCCCCTTGCCGACGAAGCGCGCCTCCGACTTCCGAGCCAGCCCCCGGCGCAGGCCTCCAGCTGGCGGGCGCCGGTAGATCTGGGAGATGGCTATGACGCTGTCCTCGACCGCCTGGCGGGCCTGCGATCCCAGGGGCTCACAGGGGCCATGGTGTACGGCGACTACCATCGTCGCCGGATTGCGCCGCTCCAGCGGCGCGCCCGGGGCGCCTGGGAGTACACCGGGTCCGAAGACTACATGAGGACCCACCAGGGGGTCCGATGGGACTGGGCTCCTGAGGACTTCAAGATAGTGGTCCAACGGGTGCTGAATCTCAGCTCCGTGGAGGCATCCCTCATTCCTCAAGGAGTCCTCCCCCTCTGCAGCGATCCAGACCGCGCCTCCATCCTGACCATCATGCAGGCGGTCGGGGCGTCGGAGGAGCGAGCTCCTCGAGGCCACGATGGCGCGGGCGGGAGCCGCAGGGGGGAACAATCTACCCCGGGAGGGGGTCATGCTTCTGGGCCCCGCGACGGGGGCCCGGGGAGCAGCCGCCCTGCCGACGCCCGAGGGAAGAGGAAGCAAGAGGGTACCTCTCCCCCATCTCCTCCACGAGGGGGCGGGGCGGCGCGTGTCAGCAGCAGGCGCCCGGAGGGGGCCACGCCGACGCCGTAGCCCGAAGGGGAGCGCAAGAAGAAGCGGCTCCGCAAGATGGGGGGGACAGAACCATCCCGGGGAAACCTTATTTCCCCTCCAAGGTGGTCGTTTAACCGGCCCCCTCGCAGGTTCGTCCCACGCCCATCGTGGCTGTATTCATTCTCTCAACGCGAGTTTTCACTCACCCATCTTGTTTGTCTTCTAGTCTTTCTTCTGTTTCAGCGAGATCCCGTCGCGTCCCTCCCGCCATTCCAAGTCTAGCCAGTCTGAGGCCGAGGATCCGGCGGCCGCAGAGGCCCGGAGGCGGGAATCTGACCGGCGAGAAGCCGCGGATCGCCTACGGGAAGCCGAGGAGGCCGCCCGGGAGGCCGCCCGGGCTCGCCAGGCCGAGGAAGCCGCTCGGGAGGAGGCCGGACTCCGCCAGGCCGAGGCGACGACATCCTCCGAGGCGACCCGTGAAACTGACCGGCAAGAGGCCGCGGATCGCCTTCGGGAAGCCGAGGAAGCTGCCGAGGTGGCCGTCCGAGCTTGCCAAGCTGAAGAAGCCGCTCGGGAGGAGGCCAGACTTCGCCAGGCCGAGGCGACGACGACTTCCGAGGCAGCTCGCGATGAGGCCGCGGGCGCATCGCTTGGGCCCACTCCCTCGGGCGACGCTCAAGACAAGCCAGGTCCGGGGGACGTCCCCGAGTCCGGCACGTCCATCGGCGGGCCGAGCCGCGCGGCATCCTCTCCGAGGCGGCTCTTCCCCACGCCTTCCGTTGCCCCACTGAGCGCAGAGCCCCTTCTGCAGGCCTTGGCCGTCGCAAACACCACGGTGTTGGACGGGTTAAGTGCCCAGGTGGAGGCCCTGCAAGCAGAGCGGGCGGAGCTCGACGCCGCATGGGCGCGTGTCGAAGAGGGGCGACGCTCGGTGGAGGCCATGGTGGAGGTGGGCCGCAAGGCACACCGCCGGCACGTCTCAGAGCTCGAAGCCCATCGGAAGGTGCTGGGGGAGATCGCCAAGGAGGTGGAGGAGGAGCGGGGGGCTGCCCTCATCGCCACCACCGTGATGAACGAGGCACAGGACACCCTCCGCCTTCAATACGGGAGCTGGGAGGCGGAGCTAGGAAAGAAGCTCGACGCCGCCCGGGGGGTCCTTGACGCTGCCGCTGCCCGAGAGCGGCGGGCGGCGGAGACCGAGGTGGCATCCCGGCGGAAGAGCATGCCTGCGTCGTGGAGAGGGACCTGGCGGACCGCGAGGCCGCCGTCTCCATCCGGGAGGCAACGCTGGCGGCGCACGAGGCCGCCTGCGCCGAAGAGGAGTCCGCACTCCGCCTCCGTGAGGACGCGCTCACCGAGCGGGAGCGAGCTCTCGAGGAGGCCGAGGCCGCGGCGCAACGGCTGGCGGACAGCCTGTCCCTCCGCGAGGCAGCGCGGGAGGAGCAGGCGCGCCGTAATCTGGAAGGTGTCCGCGCCGAGAGGACCGCACTGAACCAGCGGGCCGCTGAACTCGAGGCGCAGGCAAAGGAGCTAGACGCGAGGGCGCGCAGCGGCGGGGCGGCCGCGAGTGAAAGCGACTTAGCCGCCCGCCTCGCAGCTGCCGAACTCACCATCGCCGATCTACAGGGCGCGCTAGACTCGTCCGCCGGGGAGGTCGAGGCCCTCCGCTTGGCAGGCGAGGTAGGGCCCGGCATGCTTCGGGACGCCGTCTCCCGCCTAGACCGCGCCGGGCGGCAGGCGGGTCTCTGGGGCGGGCGGACTGCGAAGTACGCCGCCAACCAAGGGGGCCTCGCCCAGCGCCTCTCGGAGATGGCCGGGACTCTCCAACGACTCCCCGAGGAGCTCGAGAGGATGATTAAGTCATCCTCGAGAGACCTCGCCCGGGGGGCAATGGAGCTTGTACTGGCAAGCTACCAGGCCAGGGACCCGGACTTCTCCCCGTGGGCGGCGCTAGACGAGTTCCCTCCCGGGACCGAGGACGGCGCGCGCGCGTAGGTCCGGGACGCCGCCGACCACATCGTCCACAGCTTCGAGGGTTCGGCCCCTCGGCTCGCGTTCGCCCTCAACTCCGACGAGGAGGACGATGACGGCGGAGTGGGCGGCAGTGGCGACGAGGCTGGCGACCCGGGTGCATCGGAGTGAGCCCCCAGGCCCCCGCCAATAGTTTTTTTTTTTTTCTTCTTCCGAGGCCTTCGGGCCCCCTTCTTGTATAGACTAATTTAATCTGCAATCAAATAAAGAGGAAATTTTTGTGTCAATTCTATTTGTTGTGTGTATGAGACGAGGATGGTCTGTGTCGCGGTCCTTTTGTGTCTTGGCTTGAACAAGGGCTCGTGCCCAGGTCCTAGTCCTCAAATGGCTCGGGTCGGGGCTAGTGCCTGGGGAGATCCACATGTCGAGACTGGCCAGGCCGGGAGCGTGGTGACCGAGGGTTATGGGTGACCCGATTGTGGGTTTTTGCCGATTCCCCCCCGGAGTTCACCACGCCCCGGGGCACGGCTCGGTTCTGGGCCCCTTTTGGCGATTTTAGCCGACCCGAGCCCCCGAGGGCAGGATTGAGCACGAGTGACCTATTTCAAGTCAAGATTCTTCAAAAGGAAATAACAGCACAGATACAGCCTTTAGGAAATTGAAACTGCTTTTATTGAAATACAGATATAAGAGAAATAAAAATATGCATATGTGGTAGCCCCCGGCCAACCCTGCACGCCCGAGGGGGGTGCGGGGTTGGCCCGAGCCCGAAACTTGACATCCGATCCCCCTTATGGGTAGAGATATTGCTCAATCTCTCTACATTGGTGTGAGCTTGCTCAATCCAGCACGCGTTTGGACGCGGCGTAGGACGAGGTCGTCGACGCAGAGTGATCGGGCCCGGACGTGGCGCTGATGGTAGCGCCGCAGGCTCTGCTGGTAGCGCGCGGCTCGGAGGGCCGCGCGCCGCCTTCGTTCTTCCAAGTAGTCGAGGTCATCTCTGCGAAGCTGATCTTGATCAGCCTCGCAGTACATGGTGGCCCGAGGGGACCTCAGGGTGAGCTCGGATGGGAGAACCGCTTCCGCGCCGTAGACGAGGAAGAAAGGCGTTTCCCCGGTTGCTCGGCTTGGTGTGGTTCGGTTTGCCCAGAGCACCGCTGGCAACTCCTCGACCCACGAATCGCCGTGCTTCTTGAGGATGTTGAAGGTCTTGGTTTTAAGGCCTCTGAGGATTTCCGCATTGGCGCGCTCCACTTGGCCATTGCTTCTGGGGTGGGCGGGTGAGGCGAAGCAGAGCTTGATGCCCATGTCTTCGCAGTAGTCACCGAAGAGCTCACTAGTGAATTGGGTGCCGTTATCCGTAATAATACGGTTAGGCACTCCAAACCGGGCTGTGATGCCCTTAATGAATTTAAGTGCGGAGTGCTTATCGATCTTGACGACCGGATAAGCCTCGGGCCACTTAGTGAACTTGTCGATCGCGACATACAGATACTCAAACCCGCCCGGGGCCCGCCTAAACGGTCCCAGGATATCGAGCCCCCAGACAGCAAATGGCCATGAAAGTGGTATGATCTGCAGGGCCTGAGCCGGCTGATGGATTTGCTTGGCGTGGAATTGACACGCTCTGCATCGCCGAACCAGGTCGACCGCATCATTGAGAGCTGTCGGCCAATAGAAACCCTGACGAAAGGCTTTGCCAACCAAGGTGCGCGAGGCGGAGTGGGATCCGCATTCGCCTTCATGGATATCGGCAAGAAGCTCGACGCCTTGTTCCCGAGGAATGCACTTCAGGAGGATTCCGTTAGCCGCGCGCCGATAGAGGGTCCCTTCTACCAGCACGTAGCGTTTGGAGATGCGCTGGACGCGTTCACTCCCTTCGCGGTCCTCGGGTAGAGTCTTATCTGTGAGGTATGCTTGGATCTCAGCGATCCAAGCAATCAATCTAAGGGAGCTGGGAGCGCTCCCCTCGGGTCCCGAGGCCTGGACTCCGACGGGCCTCGGGGGCCGGTCAGGCGCGTCCGTCTCCCCTAAGGGGTCGGGTCGCGCCGACGGCTGGGCAAGCCTTTCTTCAAAGGCGCCCGGTGGGGTCTGGGCTCGCGAGGAAGCGAGCCGTGAGAGTTCGTCGGCAATCGCGTTATCCCGTCTGGGTACGTGCCGAAGCTCTATCCCGTCGAAATGGCGCTCCATACGCCGTACTTGGCGCACGTAAGTGTCCATCTGCGGGTCAGAGCACCGGTACTCCTTACAGACTTGGTTAACGACCAGCTGGGAGTCGCCTAACACCAGGAGGCGGCGGATCCCCAGTCCAGCTGCCACCCTGAGTCCCGCAAGGAGTCTCTCGTACTCTGCCATATTATTGGTCGCCCGAAAGTCAAGGCGAACCAGGTATCTGAGGACGTCTCCGCTCGGCGAGGTCAACGTGACCCCCGCACCGGCGCCCTGAAGAGACAGGGAGCCGTCGAACTGCATCACCCAGTGGGCGGTGTGAGGCAGCTGCGAGGGGCCCGAGCTGGCCTCGGGGACTGAGACGGGCTCTGGAGCCGGGGTCCACTCTGCCACAAAATCGGCGAGGGCCTGGCTCTTGATAGTGTGGCGTGGTTCAAAGTGCAAATCAAACTCAGAAAGTTCGATTGCCCATTTCACCACCCGTCCTGTACCCTCTCGATTATGCAAGATTTGGCCGAGGGGGTAAGACGTAACCACCGTGACCCGATACGCCTGGAAATAATGGCGCAGTTTCCTCGAGGCCATCAGAATAGCGTAAAGCATCTTCTGGGCCTGAGGGTATCAGGTCTTGGCATCCCGGAGGGCCTCACTAACAAAGTAGACGGGCCGCTGCACCTTTCGGTGGGGCCGATCCTCTTCGCTAGGGGCCGCATCCCTGGGGCGCTCTTCGTCCAAGCGGCCTCGCGGGGCGCACTCGTCTTCTGTGCCGACGACCTCGGGGTCGGAGGACGACAGGGGCGGCCTTCCCACAGTGGCCTCGGGGCCGTCCTGGGGTTCGGGGGCTTCTGGCGTCGTGAGACAAGCGGGCAAAGGGCCAACTCCGGTCGTCAGGGGCCTTAGGCCACCGTTCGGCTCGGGGGCCTCTTCTCCCTGCTCTCTCCCGGGTCGAGTCGGCACAGTGTTAGTCTCGGGGTCAGAGGGCGATAGGTGCGGCCTTCCCGCAGTGGCCCTCGGGCCATCCTGGGGGTCGGGGGCACCTGGCACCGTCTGACAAGCGGGCAGAGGGCCAGCTCCGGTCGTCGGGGGCCTTGGGCCACCGTTCGGCTCGGGGGCCTCTCCTCCCTGCTCTCTCCCGGGCCAAGCCAGCACAGGGTGGGGGTGCGCGGAATGAGGATTGTCCTCATCGCGCTCCACAACCAACGCCGCACTAACCACTTGCGGGGTCGCCACTAAGTAGAGTAGCAAGGGTTCATTTGGCTCCGGGGCGACCAGAACTGGGGGAGAGCTGAGATATGCCTTCAACTGGGCAAGGGCATGTTCAGCTTCCTCCGTCCAGGTAAACGGTCCGGAGCGTTTGAGGAGCTTAAATAAGGGTAGCGCCTTCTCTCCCAGCCTCGATATGAACCGACTTAGGGCGGCCATGCAACCGGTGACGCATTGCACATCCCTAAGCTTGCTGGGGGGGCGCATCCGCTCTATAGCTCGTATCTTCTCGGGGTTGGCCTCGATGCCTCGAGCAGAGACCAAGAACCCGAGAAGCTTGCCCGCAGGTACACCGAACACACACTTATCGGGGTTCAGTTTTATGCGGGCGGAGCGGAGACTCTCAAAAGTTTCCGCTAGATCGGAGAGTAAGGTCTCTTGGTTGCGCGTCTTTACAACCAAGTCATCGACATAAGCCTCAACATTACGTCCTATTTGGCTACCCAAAGAAATTCGAGTAGTACGTTGAAAAGTAGGACCTGCATTCTTTAACCCGAAGGGCATTGTCGTATAACAATAGGTTCCTATGGGGGTAATGAATGCAGTTTTTTCCTCATCCTCCCTAGCCATGCGAATCTGATGGTAACCAGAGTATGCATCTAGAAAACACAAAAGGTCGCACCCCACGGTGGAGTCGACAATCTGATCTATGCGAGGCAGAGGGTAAGGGTCCTTAGGACATGCCTTGTTAAGGTCGGTGTAGTCGATGCACATCCGAAGCTTGCCGTTCGCCTTGGGAATGACCACCGGGTTCGCCAGCCACTCCGGATGGATGACCTCGCGGATGAATCCGGCCTCCAGAAGTCGCGCCACCTCCTCGCGGATGAAGGCTTGACGTTCCGGGGCCTGCCGCCGCACTTTCTACCGGACCGGCCTTGCGCCCGGCCGCACGGCGAGACGGTGCTCAATCACCTCCCTGGGGACCCCGGGCATATCCGCCGGTCTCCATGCGAAGACGTCAGCGTTTGCCCGCAGGAAGGAGACGAGCGCGTCTTCCTATTTGCCGTCCAGAAGACCACCGATCCGTGTGGTCTTGGACGGGCCGTCGCCCAGGGCAACCTCCTTGACCGGGACCTCGTCGCATGTGATCATCCGCTGCCTCGGGGCGCCGGGGACGGAGGTGCCAAGCCTCTAGTCGCCACCCTCGGGCTTGGACGCGGCGGCGAGGTGGTTCGCGCGCTGCTCCATACAAGCAAGCGCGACTTTGAGGTCGCCATGGACAGAGATGGGGCCACCGGGGCCCGGCATCTTCATCTGGAGGTAGGCGTAGTGGACTGCCGCCATGAACTTCACCAACGCGGGCCTCCCTAGGACCGCATTGTAGGGCAGACTGAGGTCCGCCACATCAAAGTTCACCCGCTCCGTACGGAAGTTGGCAGATCCACCGAAGGTGACCGGGAGGTCGATATGACCTAGCGGCCAAGTGTGCCCCGGCGTCACACCGATAATCGGCTGGGACGGCCGGAGCACCATCCCCGGGGCCTTGATAGCGTCAAAGGCTGCGGGGGAAAGGATGTTGAGAGCTGCTCCTCCATCAATGAGGACACGCCCCAGCTTCACGTTGCAAACAGTGGGGGAAACCACCATTGCGATCTGTCCTCCCCGGGCAACGCACGGTGGGTGGTCGGTCTGGTCGAAGGTGAGGGCTACCTCCGACCACCGCGCCCAGCGCGTCGCCTCATGAGTAGGGGCCGCGGCCAGAAGCTCTCGCTTCATGGCCTTGAGGCTCCGGCGAGAAACGTGGGCACACGCTCCCCCATCGACAGTAGCAATGGTGGCCCCAGGCTCTTGGAAACCTAGGTCATCATCGCCGTCATCGATGTCCTCGGCGGGGGCCTTCTGCTTGGCCTCACTTCGCCGATTGCCGGAAGGAACCGCCGGGGACTTGCCCTCTCGGCGCTCCTGCCTCCTCTCCTCCTCCCACTTCCTCGTCCGCTCAGCCAAACTTTTGACTGCGCGGCAGTCCGCGAGGTCGTGAAGGGAGGTGTTGTGGACGGTGCACCACTTGCCGGTTGGGCGCTCCCTGCTGGGAGCGCCAGCCTCCTTCTTTTTGTCGCTCGCAGGCCTCCCCTTTCGGGTGGCCCGCGAAGCGCCCTCGACGGCGAGGACATGACCCTCGTCGTCGGTATGGGCCGACCTCTTCTTCCTCCTCCTGTCACGCCGCCCTGTCTGAGCAGCGGATCCGGGGGCGGCCGAAGCTGCCACACCGGAACCGGAGGGGTTCCAGGTCCATGCCTCCTCCTTACGAGCCACTCGGTCCGCGAGCTGAAAAAGCTCCGCGGTAGTCTGGGGCTCTTTGGAGGCAATCTTTTCGAGCATGCGGTTGTGCCGCACACCCCCCCTGAACGCGTAGATCACCGCGTGTGCAGGGATGCATGGTATGGTGTTGCGGACTTGACAGAACCGCTGAATGTACGAGCGAAGAGACTCATCATCCCTTCGCTGTACCGCGTGTAAGTCCGCTTCTTCACCTGGGCGCGGATATGTGCCTTGAAAGTTCATGGTGAACTGTTGGCACAAATCCTCCCAGGAGTGGACCGACGCGGGTGGCAAGTTCATTAGCCAACCCCGCGCCTGCCCCTTCAGGGCCATGGGAAAGAAATTCGCCATGACCCTGTCATCACCCCCGGCGGCCTCGATCCCGGTCGTGTAGACCTGGTGAAACTCGGCGGGGTTGACGCTCCCGTCATACTTTTCGGCGATGGTGGGCCGGAACCTTGGGGGCCAACGGACGTTCCGAAGGCTCGCCACAAAGGCTCTACAGCCGACACCACCAACCGGGGGCACGGAGGGCTAATCCCCGCGTCCGCGTTGAGGGGACACTCCGGACGAGGAGGCGCCCTCCGTTGCGTGGGGAGCACGCCGACCATTACGCCGGCGCTCGATATCGATGCGGGCATCTGGCCCCCCACGCTGATCTTCCCGGGTCGGAGGCGCTGACGAGGGAATGGCAGCCGAATAGCGAGCAACAGCCGCCGCTCGCCGCGCCCTCCGCCTTGACGACACGGAGCCAGTGGTAGCAGCGCCAGAGGTCTTGGTGGCGGAGGACCGTCCACCAGCACCTAGGCACTGCTGTGCCGTCATGACCAAGTTGGCCACGTCGTCCAGCCATCGTTGGGCTGGAGATTTCGGGTCAGGGACGACGGGCGGGTGATGTAGGAGCGCGCCCGCAGCTTGGAGCGCGCCCTGGGGCGTGCTGCCGTCGCCGTGGACGAGGAGGCGACGCTCCCCATCTCGGCGCCCTTCTCCATCACCCGTGGATGTCGAAGTCGCGGATCCTTCGACCCTCTCGAGCGCCTCCTCCCGCCAAGGACTATGGCGTGGAGGGGGCGGTGGAGTACGAGCTCGACGGCGTGGGTTCGGCTCCCCGTCGTCACCGCTAACGCTCGGAGAGAGGTTGTGCGCCTTTGCTTGTTCGGCCATTGGGCTGAACAAGAAAAGCTTCACGCACACGAAAGAGTGCGAGAGCTTAGAAGATCACACGCAGAGTCCCCTACCTGGCGCGCCAGATGACGGAGCTTGAGGCTCCTCACCGGGAGACCGCGCAGGTCCCCCTTTGCCGGTTCGGCCGGGGACCCTGGGTGAAATTCTAAGCTCCTAGTCTGTGGAAGGTTCGCGAGAATGGAAACACACAAGACACGGGCGATGTATACAGGTTCGGGCCGCTGAGAAGCGTAATACCCTACTCCTGTGTTTTGGTGGATCTGTGTATGAAGAAGCTACAAAGTGCGAGCCAGCCCCCGGTCGTTCTGGGATCGTTTTCCCTCGAAAAATCCCCTTCTAAGTGGGCAAGGTCCTCCTTTTATAACTCAAGGGGATACCACATGCACCATCTCTCTATTTTGTGTGGGGACTTATCCTCTCTTTTCTCCAACTTGACTCCCCTTCTCTTCATAAATGGACGGAGATTTGTATGGTTGCCATCCGAATGACCTTCTGATGGGACGGCCCATACCTACCTCCACTTCCGCCGGAGGCAGGCGCGACGTGGGAACATGGCTGTCTGCTGATGACATGACCAGTGTCAGACAGGTCACAAATCGGTCATTCTTGTCCACCACGTGTCAGTTTAGCAATCTGCATGTTCGCCCTTCTTCATACAATATCTTGCTTGTAATGGTTAGGATGAAGCCTGGCATATATCTGACCGGGACCAACGTGCCATCTCCAGGAGGTAACACGCCGGCTCCGGTTAGGGACGAGTGCTTGGAGGCTCTCATCCTGACGGGATGGGGCGAGGCGTGTGTCAGACCGCCTGTCGCCACCTAACCCACGATCTAATCGGTCTGTGACTGGTCACAGACCGGATAAACGAGCGTGCTGCACTGCGTTACATGCGGCGTGACGCGCTCGTCCAAACCGCAATAAATGCGGTTAGGTGAGCCCCGCTGCGCTCACCTAACCCATATACGCGGCGCAAAACCCCCAAGGGGTCGGGGCGTCTCAGCCCTCGGGGCCGAAACGGGAGCGGTCCGACCCCTCGGGGAGACAAAGAGGGGGGCGGCCACATCACCCTCGGGCCCGACCCCCCCGAGGGGGTCAGGCCTCATGGGTGATTGCTCCTGCCCAAGCCTCTAGTCATAGTACTCCCGGTCCCATGTCTCCGACAGTCGGCTTCAACCTCCACGAAGAGCGGATCTTCCGAAGCTGCAGCGTCTACACGGCCAACGGAAAAGAAAATGCTTTTACTCTAATAAACTCCATATAACAAGCAGGAACAAAACACAAAAATGGGTTCTTGACTTCTTAAGGAAAAATTAGAGACTTAAACGGTCCAATTCCGAGTTCAAATGGCCAAGTTATGGCCATTTGAAGTTTATATGCTCTTTAAATGAATATTTACAAATTTCTTCATTTAAATTTTAATTTAAAAATGGTTTATTGTATCAGCCGAGGGGGAGGGGCGCGCGGACCGGGTCCACGGGAGTGGGGCCCACGCGGTAGCCTCACGGTCCACGGTGGACCGGGTGCACCCGGGCTTACACCGGCCGGCGCCGTGGGCCCCACACGTCAGCCGCACCCAAGGGCGCGGGCGGCTGACGGCCGGGCCCCACGCGGCAGCCACTCGGCGCGCCCGAGGGCGGCCACGCCGGCGCGGTCGGCGGGAGGCGGCGCGCCCGCGCCCCGATGGTCGCTGCCGGCGACCACCGGCGTGGCGGAGCGGCGGCCGAGAGAGGGAAGGGAAGGGGGAAAGGAGGCGACGGTCCACGGCTCACCCCGGGGCGACGGCGGCGATGGAGGAGGCGGCCGGAGCGGAGGGAGGCAGTGGCGCGGCTCGGGTCGACGGGGACGGCGGTGCTCCGGCGGTCGGCGACCGAAACGGAGGGGTGGACGAGGTCGGCGAGGATGCGGCGAAGCCGAAGGAGGCGGCGCCGAGGTGGGAGGCGGTCCGGGGCGACGATGGCGGCGGACCGGAGCTCGGCGGCGACGGCGGAGAGAGAGAGAGCGACGTCGCGAGCTTGAATCCGGCGAGGAGGAAGGGTGGCGAGAGGCGGAACCGGACGGAGGAGGTGCGTGGAGGGTTTAAATAGAGTTGGAAGGGGGAGAGAGCGCCCGGGGAGGAAGGAAACCGGCGCGGGAGGTCGGCCGCCATCAATGGCGCCGGCGAGATTTGCGGGGGGCAAATCCGCCCGTTTGAACGCGAGAGAGAGAGGGAAAAATGGGGGGAAAGGGAAAGGGGATCACGAGGAGTATTTCCCCCCACTTTATTGCACGCGGGGACGACGGGAGGTGGCGGGATTCGCGGCGGCGGGAGCGGCGGGAGATCGGGGATGACGGGTGGGCCCTACCCGTCAGCGAGGGAGGCGGGCGGGCCCACCCGTCAGCGGCGCGCGCGCGGGGAGAGGCCGAGTGGGCTGCGGGGAGAGGAGAGAGAGAGGGGGGAGGAGAGATGGGCCGGGCCGGCCCAAGGGAGGGAAGGGGGACTTTTAGGGTTTTTTCTTTTTATAAAACTTTTTCAACTTTGTTTATTTCTTAATAATTATTATTTGTGCTCTGAAAATTCCACTAAAATTTATTTACACATTTTAGGCTTTTAGGAAATATAAAAAATCCTCTAAGCCTTATTTGACTTTTAACTTTGCACATTTTAATTGTTGGAGGCTTTCACACGGATTTTTATTATTCTAGGCATAATTTAAAGGATATATTTTAGAGTCGTTTTGGGACGTGACAAAATCCTCTCTTATAGCTAGGATATGGTGATTGGTGAAATTAAGTCTTAACCCTCTTCACCATGAATGTCCGAGATAACTGGTTCCTTAATTCGATAAGATAGTTACAGATGATTGTGGCTCTGGCATAATGCTTATCTCACCGTTATCGGAGTAGGTGCAAGGGGCACACACCAATAGAAGGACATTACTATTGTTTTCCTAATACCTCTCATTCCAAAGTACGTAGTGGTTATGCTACTCTAGATATTTTTTTGTACGGTTTAACTTTTGTGGATTAAATATTTCAAGATCCTGATATGGAAAGATATTCGCTAATATATATAAGTTCTATTTAGATAATGAAACAACATATGTCTCTGGAACCATGCCTCGTAAAAACCTCTGGAACCATGCCTCAGCTCCTGTGGTATTTTAATGCATGGGATGCCGATTATATATGATCCCACAGAGGTTTGATACTCACTTTCTCACTTGCATATAATTAGTATGAATAGACGAGTGAGAGATATATCAGTTAGCTCTTGGCAATGGAGTAAATGAGTAAGTAAACTTTAATTAAAGAGGGGGACATCATCACATAATACTGAATCTTGGTGGCGCATTGGCGAGTGGAGAATTGATGTTGTGTTGCGTTGTAGCTACTCATGCAGAAAGGTGCACAAATGATGCCATGGTTTCGAAAACACTCACAGCGATATTCTTTTTCCAAAAGATAGCATATTATATATTAGCATTTAGTTTATTTATAAAATTTAGATCGTTGGAAGGTTTAATCAACAAGTTGTAACTGCAAATTACCACATTATTTTTTACTAGTTAGATATTCAATATCTATTTAAACACCGGCACCTATATGAAGAGAAAGATACTGATTCTTGAGATTTTGGTGGGTTGACGGGTGTGTGGGTGGGAAAGGCACTATAGCTGCCATTTTTACCAACTCTGGCACCTATTTGCCGACTTGTATTTGATGTTTTGTGGTAGAGCTTGTTATTTTGCCCTTAAATTAAATAGACTTGTTCTTTTGTCTTCGAGCGATGGAGAGCCAAGCAGTTTGATCGCTCTCGGGCTGGGGCGGTGGTTTATCCGTACTTGTTGTCTAGTAACTCTCAGCTCTTTTATCTCTTTACTGTGTAAACTGATATGTGATTTGTTTTCGATATAGTCTCTATTCTTGTATTTGTTTTTATGTGTTAACTTGTACATTGTTACCCGTAACAGAAATTGAACCAAACTAACCAAGACTGAAAATTTCCAGTCTTGTAATTTTCTAGAAATAACCGAAACTTTGGAAAAACCAAAGAGCCAAACCAGTAGGTTTGGTCTTACTGAATACCCACCCCTACTTGAGAATTAGGGAAGAATGGTTATTAATATTTTATCTCATAGATGCAGCAACCGGAAGTTTACTTCACCATATACAAGGAACGGATGCAATCTTCTTCCTACAGTCTAAAATAGCATTGTTGTTCCACAAGAAAGTGTATCCGTCACTAAATAAGTGCTGCTATCTAGTTTAAAGTTGAACTAAAACTGTACTTATTTTAGAACGGAGGAAGTATCAATTTTTATGGTGAGATTTAAGTTCTATTACAGTACTATTTAGAGTTCCTCTCTTGATTATCGATCCCCATCGCATTGAAAATTTCATGTCTACTTGCAAACAAAATACTAGCATCTTCCCTCTCAACTACCATTGATTCGCTCGTTAAAAACTCCTCCTAACCAAACGCAACCTTATATATGCACCCCTGCATGCTCTAACAGGCACAAATTAGAACCATTAATTCGACTCTTTTTCCTCTACACCGCACATTGCTGCCGACAAGCGCTGCCGAGGAAATTGAAGAAGACCACACGCTTGACCAAAGCTTGGTTCCTATTATCTGATTGGAATGCTAGGCATCGGGAAAGAAGTCTATGCGCTTCATCCCATGAGTTCGCAGTGCAAAAAGAGATGCTGTGTGTAGAATATTGCGTGTTGTCCACATAGAAATACAAGACATGCGAAAGGTTTGTTGTGTGTAGAAATTAGAATATTGCGTGCTGTTCCACACAGAAATAGGAGATATGGGAGAGGAAGATCGTTTTATAGTTCCAGGTATCTCGTTCTGTGGGTGGAGATGATACCAACGTGTCTTCGACTTGGGCTGGCCAGTACAAAAAAAATTGATGCTTATTACTCAATGACCGTCACACACACGGTCATCACTACCCTCCCTCTGCATCTCAATGACTCCAGTATCCAGAGACACTCATGCTTTTGATGCTTTTTTTTTTCAAACATTATATTTCGGTCAAATCAATTCATAACGAATATTTGAATGGTTTAGATTTTTTGTTTTTTTATGTTCTCAACGGCAGATCATTCCATTATTGGTAAAGAAGTCTATCCTAGCAAGTCAATTTCTTTCAAACTTTTTTCTATAAATAATACGATTTTAATGGAAAATTACAAAAATATATATCGGTTAGGCGAAATCACAACTTTAGCACCTTAGCGAACATCCTTGGTTCAACAGCGCACCTATCGAACAACCACAGTTCGACAGGTGATAAAATATTTTTTAAAAAAAGGAAAAACACTGGCTCAGAACCTATCGAACATTGCCTGTTCGATATGTCAGGCAGGGCACTATAGCCGAGACCCTATCGAACTTTGTCTGTTCGATATGTCCTGTTTGGGCACTGTTCATGTACTTTTTTATTTTTTCCTTGGACCTACCTTCCTGTACTAGAAACAGGTAAGCTTTAAAGCCAGCTGTAATTTCAGGCATGGTTTACCTGCATGTAGGCATGTCCAACGTAAGCAATGACATCATCAAATGATCAGATATGCGACAAAAAAAAAGCAAATAATTTGAAGCGTGTACACACTTAATAAAATACTAAATTGAAGCTTTTTGTTTAATTTGCATGTTCGTTGTTTGTGGATGAAAAAAATATGCATGGTCAGCAGATTGAACATCAGAACATGCATGTTAGAAATACTATCAACCAATTTCCTTATTATCTCAATAACTTAATCATACATATCTCCTCTTAACATTTTTTAACCTTCTCACGATGTATTGCCGGCATTTAATAGCACCACACCACCAGGGTTGAAGCCCTAATGCCCAAAAATATTACACATACGTAGGTGGTCTTTCAACAGGATTTTAGTAAGATCAGATATATGTCGTTTGTTTTCGTCTCTTAGAGCATGTGTTAGGGGACACATCCACAGGGTGTGAGTGTGGTGGTGCGTACATGTATAGTGGTGTGTGTGCGTATGTGCGTCTACAATGTACACAAGTTCTCCTAAGCTACATCCAGCAGAGAAAGCCTAATATCTTCATTTCATGCAATGCAACAGGAGGCTTCAGGCTCTCTGTTCTAGGATACAGTGTTTGGTGGTATTTAGTCTCTCCCTCTAGGCCATCCGTGTCGGAGAGGGTTGGTTGCTCAATTAGTCCAAATAGTTACATATAAATGTGGCTCTGACATAATGATTATTTTGTGGGTATCAGGACTAGGTGCAAGGGGGACGCACCAATAAAAGGACGTTACAATTGCAGGTGGTGTTACTTGTTTTCTTAATACCGCTCGTTCTCAAGTACGTAGTGGCTATGCTACTCCATAAATTTTTCTTATGGCTTAACTTCCATGGATTAAAAATTTCAGAATCATGACATGGAAAGATGTTTGCCAGGAGCCTAGGATATATGTAAGTGCTAATTAAATAGCGGAACAAGATATCTCTCGATCAGTGTTGTTGATGTTCGTTCTAAGAACTCTAGCTATTGTACTGTGCCTCAACTCGTGTAGGATTTTAGTGTAGCAAAACCTAGGTATAGAGAGAATGTATTGGATACTGGATATATATATATGATCCTACTCAGGATGGATGCTCACACTCTGACTAGCATATATAGGACATAGCGAGATATATCAGTTGGCGCATGAAGTTGCAGGTTTTTGCATGTTGCCTGTAGAGGAAGGGAGTTGTATTTTCCTTCTGCCCACGCATTTTCCTTTTGTTGCTGTCCGCTCAAAGCCAGGATGCCTCAAACCGGAACCTATACTGAACTGGGGTGCTATTCCGGCCTTTGGACATTATTCCCATTGGTGACTATGGAGATGGCAAAATGGTGAGAGGAAGTGGTGATCACATTCTCCACTTGGTAGTACTTGAAAAGGTGGGAGAAGTCCCCATTGTTTTTTTTTGACCAAAAGAAGTCCCCATTGTTCAGTGAAAGATCAAGGCTAACCTTAAGATTGCACTGAGTATCCTGTTTGTTTGTTTTAAGTAAATTTTGGACCAATAAAATTAAGGTAGATTAAACCACACTCATCTATACAGTTTCTAAATTGTTCCATCTATGTTTCCACCCTAGCTTGGGCTCCCATGTGTTCATCAAGACATAGGACCTCATTAAAGTCCCCACAACACAACCAAAGCACCCTCCACTGACTGTGGACACGTAAAAGGATACTAGAAAACATGCCGGAACACACTTCTTGGTTCATAAACAAAGGTCACGCGCCATGGATCTGACCCTTCCACTAAAACTACAACATCGATACAATGTGGATTGTAGCCACGCATCGAGACATCATATGCCGCTGACCAGATTAGAACAAGACCACCACTGCAGCCATCACAACTTACTGCAAAGGAGCTCGTGTAGCCCAAGGACCACACTAGCCTCCGAGTTTTCTCATTCCTCATCGTTGTCTCTGAGAGGAAGAGGAGATAGGGTCTATCTGTACGTCTTCACTAACCAGCGAAGCTCTCCCATTGTCGCGTCCGATACCAAAAGTTCCATGACATGATACTCATTGCGTCTGCCCGGACTGCTCCGGAGTCACCACCGGATCCGCTGATCAGGAGGGAACAATCCTCTGTTTCTTATTTGAATCTGGGTCAGCCTCGGTTTCTACATCAGTATAGACCCAACCTAGAGCTCTTGTTTCGTACTCGAGATCACCAAAGCCAAACTTTGGTCACCAGGGGTCTTGTTCGCACAAATTCCAGAAGTGCCAAGGCCTTTTGCCCACTCCCTTTTCTACCCTGCAACAATCAGCGCCGACTCAGAAGAAGGAAACAACTCTCTCCCTAGCCCTGTATTTCTTCACTTACCTCGACCGCAAGTGGCAACTCCTTGTGAACGATAACCTTTTTTTCAGCACCAGTTTTGTCATGTGAAATGTTGTAACACTCCACATCATCATTACATTGTGTCATACGCAGAGTACAAACCATTTTTAAGTTTTAGAGTGAAAGCTTGTCACATATTCAGTGAAAGCTTTTTTTTATGTATATATGCTAATATTATAGTATCTTCTATTGTAGGTAAATAGTTTGTTAGCTGTAACGAATGCACGTTGATGATAACCGGCAGGCCGGTACTGTAATTTGCACATGCATATTGCTGCTGCATCAATAATCAGCAACTAATTTTTTGAGTCGAAAGTTATATATGCAGCTATAGTACGCACAGTACAAACCGTTTTATGACAGACTATATGCTTGTCACATTGTCAGTTGCTACCATGTTGCAATGTTTGAGGGTAAATCCCAAGCACAAATATATACGGTACCCGCACTACTACAAAAACCACTGGTGGAGAAAGTATCTTTGGTCGGTCGGCCAAATTCCATAATAGTCCCGGTTCTAATAAAAACCGGGACTAAAAAGCATCTTTTGTCCCGGTTTAAAAGTTGAAGGGCACTTTTTGATCTTTAGTCCCGGTTGGTAAACCGGGACTAAAGATCATTTTTAGTCCCGGTTCAAGAAGTTGTCAAGTTTAAAACAGATCCCAATTATTTTTACTACCGGTTGGTATAAACAACCGGGACTAAAAATAGATCTTTAGTCCCGGTTGTTTATACCAACCGGGAGTAAAGTGTAACCCGAGCCGCTGCCATCTCGATAATATCCGCGCACAGACCTCTCGATCTCCTCCCCTCTCATTAACTCCTCCATCCCTTCCTCTCCCCTTCCCCTCAGTTCGTTCCTCCCCTTCCCCTCCCCTTCCCCTCTCTGTATTCCTCCCGTTCCTCCCCTTCCCCTCTCTGTATTCTTCTGTAGCTGCGGCCGAGCGGGAGCGGCGGCGCCCGGGCGGGTGGGCGCGGCGGCGGCCGGGCGGGCGGGCGGGCGCGGCGGCGCCCGGGCGGGCAGGAGGGCGGGCATGGCGGGCAGGAGGGCGTGCGCGGCGGAGGCCGAGCGGGCGGCGCGGCTGTCGAGCTGTCGCGGCGGGCAGGAGGGCGTGCGCGGCGGAGGCCGAGCTGGCGCGGGGCGGAGGCCGGGCTAGCGCGGCGGCAGCCGGGCGGGCGCGGCGGAGGCCAAGCTGGCGCGGAAGCCGAGAGGACGGAGACCAGGAGGCCGGCGGCGCCCTCATCTGCTGCCGGATTTTTTTTTAATTTGTGATTTTTTTTGAATTTGTGATTCATTGGATTTGATCTGTGATGTATGTGATATTGGATCTGATCTGTGATGTATTTGAGTTGTGATGTATTTCTTTTAGGATTTGTGATGTATTTTTTGTTTGAGATTTTGTGATGTGATGTATTTGTAATCTGTGATGCATTTCTTTCTAATCTGTGATGCATTTCTTCCAGATCTGTGATGCTACTTTGATTTGTGGATGATTTGGGGATATGATTAGTGATATTTTGGAAGTAGATCGATTTGAGCCAAAAAAAAAATCAACCGGACTGCTCCCACCATCTTTAGTCAATACCAACCGGGGCTAAAGATAGATTTTTAGTCCCGGTTATTTCACCCGGGACTAAAGATACCCATCTTTAGTCCCGGATTCGTAGTCTCGGTTGTATAACCGGGACTATAGGGGGGCTCCCAACCGGGAGTAAAGCCCCTTTCTCCACCAGTGAACCCTCATATGGATTGGCTCATAGGTGCCGGTTTATTTAAAACCGCCACCTATAGACATTTTCCCACCTTCCTGTGATGAAAAAAATATAGAACCGACACCTTTAAACACCATAGGTGTCGGTTCTAGCGAAAAAACCGGCACATATATTATAGGTGCCGGTTAATTAAAAAAACCTGCACTTATAGTATACTATAGGTGCCGGTTCTTCTAAAAAATCGGCTTCTATAGCTTTAAGCCGAGCCGACGAGCCGAGCCATCAGCAGCTCAGCGCATCACACCCACCGACACCATCCTTATCTACTCGTCCTTATCCACACACATCCCTTTTCGTGTCTCTCTCCCTCCCCTATCTCTCATTCTCGCGTCACTCTCCCTCCCTCTCTCTCGCGTCGCTCTGTCTCACCGGTGGAGGCAGCGGGCTCCTGCGGCCGATGGTTGCCTAGCGGAGGTGGCGAGCACTCGGGAGGGGAGGCAGTGGGGAGGTGGCGGGCTCCCACGGCCGCACCCTCCCCTCCGCCAGATCCATCGGGAGGGAAGGCGGCGAGCTCCCCTCCGCTAGATCCGGTGCCAAGGGAGCTAGTGGGGAGGCGGCCGGCGGCGAGTGTGGAGAAGGATGACGGTGGTGCGGGCGATGTGGTGGCTGGCGGTATGTGCTCTTTTTTGAAACCCCTGCGGCATGTGTTCTTGAGTTTCTCCTTTTGATTTCTTGTTGAGTTCTAGTCCCAAACCATGAGTTCTTAATGATTTGTACTATTAGCTAGTTTTTGGTGAGCCAGTTCTTGATGAATATACTAGTTTGTTGTTGGAGTTCATCTCGGATCCGAGAGACGGTGATGAAGGGGAGTAGCGATAGGCTCGAGGAGGAACGACGGTGGAGTGTGGGTGGTGAGTTCGGCTCGATTCGAGCCGGCTCGCTCTTTTTTATTTTGCTTGAGCAAAGCTAAAGGTGCCGGTTCTATTTCTGGCATAGGTGTCAGTTTTTTTTATTGGTGCTGACCAATAGGCGCTGGTTGGAAATCAGCTATAGTGCAAAGAGATAGAAGAGATTAAATTCCTCATCTTTTCGCTTATATTTATGCTTATAAGCCAAATTTTGAATTTTCAATCTTAAATTTCGAGTTGATTTTGGGGTTTTTTCACCGTAGTTTATTTTTTAGTTTTTGCCTTTAAATCACTAAGAATACGCATATAAAATTTTTATTTAAAATTTATTTTTCGTTTGCAAATATACCATTTGGCTGAATAAGCCAAACGATGGCACCGTAAGTCACATTATATAGCTGATCAATTCATTGCCCAGCGCTGTTTGCACAACGCCTGGCTATATAAAATCCAAAGCTCCATGTGTGTAGAATGATACATAAATTAAGTTCCAAAGAAAATTCGTATTCACTACTTAGTTCTAGACAACTCTTATTATTAGCACATGCGTGCAATGGTAGACTTGGGAGGTACCGGGACTGTCTGACATACTGATGGTTAATTTGTATCAAACTTCTATCATGATTGGGTAATGTTCTCATAGAGAGGCCAAACTGTCTCCCTGCATGGCCATGGCTTCTTCTCACCCATGACAAAGATCTAACAGCCCTGCACACAGGATACCGTGCAGCTTGCATCCTACTAGTACTGATCACACAGTCACCTTGGTGTCATATCGATGCCAAGCTATATATTTCACTACGTCGAACACCCAGTGTAGTAGCAACGACAAAATGCCAGGTGGAGTTGGCGAAATATCTGTCATTCCATATATATATTTATAGGGCTGAGATAAAGCCACCTTATAATTTGTAGTAAAAATTACTGCTGACCATGCATCCAACAAACATTCATCAACTTGTCACGGGATCATGGTTTTCTATATAACTAGGGAATTGCTAAATGACTCGACATAAAATTAGGGCGAAAATCTTGCAAATTTCTGAGCTTAGGATTTGCTTTACAATTTATGCTATAGCAAACCCTAGCTCCGGGGGGACTAACCGGTCGCGTTGATGTCTTCTGACCAGCCATCAAGGCTGGTTGGTGGCGGTGGGGGTACTGAGTGAGGAGTATGCATATATATGTTTATAGAGGAGTATCCTATATATATATATATGTATATATATATATATATATATATATACATATATATATATATACACACACGTGTATATATATATATATACGTATATATATATACGTACATACGTATATATATATACATATATATATACATATATATATATATATATACATATATATATATACATATATATATATATATACATATATCTATACAAACCATGCAGCAATAGGGCCATGCAAATAAAAAAAAAGGGCAGCTCGATATTTAGTCCCGAATTGGTAGTCTCGGTTTTCAAACCACCGGGACTACATGGGAGTTACCAACCGGGACTAATAAGGGTTTCTCCACCAGTGACTGGTGTGGTCCTTTCTTTCAATAAAATAACAATTCCCTCCGGTTGCATAATTTTAATCGTTTTGAACAATGTTCTGGTAAAAAATTATTAAAAAGTACTTTAGTAAATATAAATATTTACATATTTTTATATATTTTAATAGAAAATCATAGTTAAAGTTATTAACTGCCTATGGCTATAAATTTTTAATTTTTAGTAATAATAGCCCGTGCACCGCACTGGTTGACGCGGCTAGGGGTCTTAATTAAAGAGACAACTAGCACCCTTTAAAAGTCAGCCGAATCGACTCATGCACCTCTCTTTAGGCAATGTATGTGTACATAAAGTTCAAAGCTCCAGTCTGTTGGTTCAACTACATGATGCCATGGATGCATGGCAGTGATATAAAAAGTTTAGATGAAGAAGCTTATCCATTCCAGATATCACACAACTCGTTTACCACATCCGCAGTAGTAGGTTTGGGAGGTATTAGGACAATTCAACATGCAAAATCTCCCCAAGTAGCTAGGTTTGGAGGGCATGATAACGTTATTAGCGATTGACACATGACTGAGTCCCACTATCAATGAACGGAACACTTCTTATCTTGAGTCTACCTTACCGTGTAAGATTAGCTATATGTATTTCCGGTCTGAGAGAAACATGATGCATATTTTTTTTTCTGAGAATTACACAGTACAACGCAGACATTTACAGCACACGCGTACTTACCGTGTAAGATTGGTCTGAGAGAAACATGATGCATATTTTTTTTTTGAGAATTACACAGTACAACGCAGACATTTACAGCGCACGCGTACTCACCCCTATGAACACACGCACGCAAGCGCAACGCCGTTAAATCTTAGAAAATTCACTTCCATGGGGAGTCGAACCCAGGACCTCAGGTGCTACTGAGGCTATTGTAACCACTAGGCTACAGGCCCTTTCGCGGTAGATAGTTGGGATTGACCACGTGTTGAAGATAATGTTTTCACATTAAACACTAGACCTTTTTGTATTAGATTTGTTTGGGCTATAAGATTTTTCTGGTTCCACTAGCCACTTTTGAAGTGTAGAGCAATTCAAAGCTTTGTGATCATGCGCACTTCTAAACTACGCGTGTAGAGTAATTCAGGCGCTTTACACGAGGAAATTAAAACACTAGTGCAGATGCAGCCTTGCGTCATAATTAACAGCATTTGCTTAAAATTGATCTCAAGGCTCGTCGGGCCAATATATATATATTGGACCGCCATCGGTGACAGTGTTCGCTGATGAAATGTGACAGCAAGAACGAAACGCCATCACCGATGATAGTTATCAGTGACGAGTTCGGTCATGAGGACTCAGGTTAGTGCCTCTCTAGATGTCTCTGTCACGGCTTTTTTCTGGCCAATCACAATTGAGACTGTGCTGGGGAGGTGAGGGTGGGAATTCACCTCCCGCCAACGCAAAACAGAGCGACGTATTTTCTTATGATTAATTAAGTATTTAATATTTTTTTGAAAAATAGATTACTATCCGGACCTTTTTTTGCTGGATATCCGAATCAAAATCAACAGCCAAATCGAAATCAACATCATCAAAACCTGCTCATCGCCGTCCAGCAAACACTGTCGTGCCACCGAGCCCCCGCTGTCGCCGTCGCCTCACGACGACGAAACCCGCGGCTCTAGGGCTGCCAACCCCAGATCCGGCTGCCCCGAGGCTGGCGTCGCCGTCTGCCGCACGTTGTCGTCTCGCACCGCCCACCGAAGCCGTCGCTGCAGCCACTCCCTAGGTCGCGGCAGTCGAGCCCACTACCGCTCCCGCCGCCCGCCACCCGCCGCACGGCGCGCCGCTCGAGCCCGCTGCTGCTCCCGCCCGCCGCCGCCCACCCCGCTCCGCCGCTCTATGGATGAGAGAAAGTGAGAGAGAGAGAGAAGAAAGTGTGTGAGTGAGAGACTGAGAGGAGAGGAAGAGAAGATAAGGTTGGGTTGAAAAAAATGTTGGATTTTTTTCATGTAAAAATAGATTTTTTTTTGGCATGTGGCTCTTTAAACTTTAAAACAAATTTTAAGGAACTAAATCAACTTATATGAAAAAGTTGTCAAAAACAAAGTTATAGAACTTATTGAGATATACCATTTTTCTTTTGGTCATTTCTCCATCCGAGTTTGATTGAACTATATAAAATTTGAATTTTAAAATATAAGAAATTCAAATAATTTTTCGGGTAGTAAATGATTTCAATGAAAAAAATTGTCAACAACAAAGTTGTATAACGCATCAATATTTACAACTTTTGTTTTGGTTATTTTTCTATATGACTTTATTTTGAACCGTTTGAATTTGAATTTCAAAATTTGACAACTTCAAACAACATTTTGAAATACTAAATGATTTCAACTGAAAAAGTCATCAACAACAAAGTTATATAACTCATCAAGATCTATAACTTTTATTTTGGTTGTTTCTTAATCCGACAAAGTGATAGTAATATTGTTCACAAAATTTACATGTCTCATATATTTTTATAAACTATAAGAGACATATGTAAACTTTATGAACAATGTTACTATCACTTTATCAGATGAAGAAATGACTAAAATAAAAGTTATATGTCTTGATGAGCTCTGTAACTTTTATGTTCATGACTTTTTCAGCTGAAATTAATTACAGCCTCAAAATATTATTTGAAGTTTTGAAATTCAATTTTTTAATTGATAAAACAGAGTTGGCCAAAATAATAGCAGTAAGAACATAATAACATGATAGAGCATAATTTTAGAAACAAATGAAAAAAATCAATTCTGAAAAATAACCACTCAAATTTTCAAAAACTTTCAATTCAATTCTGAAAATTTTAAAAACTTTTAATTCAAAAATTGAAAACTCTCAACTCAGATTTAAAAAATTCAACTCAAGTTCTAGAATGTTTAATTCAATTTCGAAATTCTCAACTCCAATCGAAATGTTCAACCCAAAATTTAAAATATTCAACCAATTTTCAAATATTTCAATGTGCCTGCGAAAATGTCAGAGATACACATTAATTTATTTGTTTTATGATAACATAAATTTGTATGGAAAGTAAACAAAACATTTTCTATCTCCCCTTGCCCTTATAAAAAGCGATAAAATTTGTAAATGTCGATGTTTTGTTTTTGAAAACTAATGGCTACATCTCTTCCTTGATAGAGCTTGGAAATATAAATCATGAATAACTCTCAAGTTGTTTAAGTATTCCTCGATAGACGAATATGATTTATATTCCTAAGTGCTTCTTTGGCCGCATGCTTTCATCATAGATAGACTAATTAAGATGCTAGGTTCTGTAGTTGTTCGAGAGATTAATATCCATGGAATGTTTAATTCAGATAGACTTTCTTTGCAAATCTAAGCCATTAGATACTTAGACCCTGTTTAGATGGGACTAAAACTTTTTAGTCCCTATCACATTGGATGATTGGATACTAATTAATAAAACTCGTTCTATAACCCTGGACTAATCTGCGAGACGAATCGATTGAGCCTAATTAATCCATGATTAGCCTATGTGATACTACAGTAAACAAGCGCTAATTATGGATTAATTAGGCTTTCAAAATTTATCACGCGAATTAGCTCTCATTTATGTAATTAGTTTTGTGAATAGTCTATGTTTAATACTCCAAATTCATCCGATATGACAGGGACTAAAGTTTAGTCCCTGGATCCAAACACCCCCTTAGTACAGTGGTTCGAAGTTTTGATCAACCACACATCTATATGTGGTCTTCTACCTTTCAATAATTAGCTTACCAAATACATGGCACATCTTTATTCTGCTGGATGCATAGATGCTCTTATCTGCCCTTTGTTATTTCCGTGAAGTTTGCTACTCCCTTCGTTTCATATTATAAGTTGTTTGATTGTTTTGTAATCAAAATTCTTTAGGTTTGATCAAGTTTATAAAAAAAAAAAAGCAACATCCATGTCACCAAATTAGTTTCATTAAGTTTAATATAAGTTGGACTAAGGAAAGTTAAACGACTTGTAATATGAAGCAAATGGAGTAGTTCCTACCTCATGTGGTGCTGTGGATGAGAAAGCCAATAAAGGATCGTACTAATGCAAGCCTGACACCCGATGAATTAACGTCTGATGCAACTCTAACACATTAACTGAGCAACTAAACTCGCACAACGTTTTGAAATTTTGCCCGCGCACTATTTGGCTTTGTGGTTTTTCTCTGAGTGTCTTTTTAAGAGGGCAACCAAATGAGGTTCCAATGTTTCTTTATGAAATTTAATACCTATTAGTAGGTAATTTACTTAGAGAGATCAAATTTCGTTCTTGTCAGGACCGGAGGAAGGAGTGGTTTATCCTATTTTTTATTCTGAATTAATTTTCTGGACAGTGCATTCATTTTGTTTGTCCAATTGCAAAAAGTTGCATGGAATTTGAAAAAAAAAATGAAGCAAAACATCACGAATTAATAACGTGTTTCTCTTTGTGATGGTACTAGATTAATTCTTGTATAAATTTATCAAATATTAAGTTTTGGCAAGAACAATCCAATTTTAATCGGGAAAACTGGAATGGCACTACAAATACTATTCGAAATAGTTACTACATAAATTGATCTGTACCCTGCATTGTTAGATGAAACAATTAAGCGAACTATAGTTTCTACCAACCATATATACATCCATATAATCAACAAAAGTTGCCTATCGTCCTCATCGTTTGGCATATTTATATGCTTATCAACCAAATTTTGAATTTTTATTGTTAAATTTGGAGCTGATTTTGGGGTTTTTTCATCGAAGTTTATTTTTCAGCCTTTCCTTTAAGATCGCTAAGAACACTTATATAAAAATTTTATTCACAAATTACTTTTCGTTTGCTAATATGCCGTTTGGCTTATTCCACCAATATGCCAAACGATGGCGCCCATATTATTCATATATATGAGGTGAGTCCGAGATTCTAAATTTATAAACTTATATCCGTTCCATTTACACAATAACTCCCATATAAAAAGCCATAAGAATACAATGTATATGCCATTCTATTTCTCAAATATGTGCACGGACATAGGAACGCGAAGCATCAGGAGAGCTTGTCAGGAGTAATACATAGATATGTGTCGGAGTAATACATAGCTGAAGCTTGAAGCTTGTGACGAGGTTAATTATACTCTTCGAGACGGATACAGCCAGCATGCCCAGTTGCCAATTTTCTTCATTTTCAGATCCCAAATGGGATGAATTTGAATTATGCAGTCTTGGTTCCTTAACTTCCAAATCAGCAACCCATTTCAGAAAGAGTCTAGCGCATAATTATTTGTTAACTACTACTCCTTCCGTTTCGCAATGTAAGACTTTCTAGCATTTTCCACATTCATATAGATGTTAATGAAGACTCATGCATGTGTCTAGATTCATTAATATCTACTCCCTTCATGTACTTTTGATAGTCATATTTTATCTTGGCACACAGACCAAGCATAAGTAATTCTACTTATCATGCATTTAAACATGCTACTAGTTATTCCTCGTAAACAATCAATTCATTAATATTTACATTTCTCGATGACCATGTAGCTAATCTTGTGTGGAAAAATGGAGAGTCACCCATTAAATCCGAGAAAGTCATTAAGAGTATAGGTTGTTGGATTGAAACATGTCTATTAAAAATAAATTTTTCAGATTTAGAAATATAACTATCAAAAGTAGTATATAAATATGAGCAATGCTAGAAAGTCTTACATTGTGAAACGGAGGGAGTAACTAGTTATCTCCCCAGCAACACTAGCAGAAAATTTATTGAGTGGAAGAGGAAAAAAGCTGCAGCGATTATTGTTCATGTCAGTGAAAATGTGACAAATAGTTTGTTCCATCTCATAAATCAACCAAGATATTTGTTTATGGTCATTCAGTTGAGAAAGTTGCCTATAAAAGAACTAGGTGTTCAGAGCTAGCTCCTCTCAGTGGAGAGACACACCCTGGTGGAGAAACCATCTTTCGTCGGTCGGCCGATTTCCACAATAGTCCCGGATGCAATAAAAACCGGGGCTAAAGATGATCTTTAGTCCCGGTTCAAAAGGGTAACGGGCATATTTGATCTTTAGGCCCGGTTTGTGTTACCAACCGGGACTAAAGATCATCTTTAGTCCCGGTTCGAATGCTGTCAGGGCCTGTCAGGCCCCCCCGGGATAAGATCTTAACTTTAGTCCCGGTTGGTAATACCAACCGGGACTAAAGATCCCGGTGATCTTTAACCCCGGTTGGTGCTACCAACCGGGACTAAAGATCTTAACTTTAGTCCCGGTTGGTAATACCAACCGGGACTAATGATCCCGGTGATCTTTAGCCCCGGTTGGTGCTACCAACCGGGACTAAAGTCCCACCCCTATATATATGTCTTCTTCCTCCTCCAGCTGCCCGAGCAAGCTTCAAAATTTCTTCAAAAAAGAGGGGAGGTCATGCCAAAATTTCTATTGAATTTATTTTGGTAATTACATACAAATCGGAGGTGCCTAAAAGGTTTGCAACTTCATCCTCCAATGTTTTTTTTGTCATACTACATTTGCACCTATGTTTTGCACACTTTTTTTGTCTCCAAAATTTAGTTGTAAGTTGATGAGAGAGAAAATGTGTGTGGGGAAGAAAGAATATATAGAAATTTAGTTCATTTGCTAAACAAGGTTTTATAAAATAGTTGAGAAGGAAAACTCTAGTGAAAGTTAATCTTAAATAATAGAAAACAAACTAAAATGAAAATTAAAAGAAGTAAAACACATTAAAATTAGTTTAAAACTTTACAAATAGTTTTTAAGAATTATTTGGTGTAATATTTTATGATTTTTGTATGAATAAAGATATCTTATAATTATTGTATGACTGTCATTATTGTAAGAATAATTATTTGTGTGCGGTTTTTTTACTCATGTAGATGGATCGGCAATGGATGTACGCTGACCGGCGGTCCAAAGAGTTTATTGACGTCGTGCACTATTTTTTGAGAGTGGCCGAAGCTAACAAGCAAAGGGGTTTTATTTGTTGTCCATGCAATAAGTGTAAGAATCAGAAGGAGTATTCTGCATCCAGGACTATTCATTTCCACTTGTTTGAGTCGGGGTTCATGCCAAGTTATAATTGTTGGACATCCCACGGAGAGCAAGGTGTTGAAATGGAAGAAGATGAAGTGGAAGACGACAATATTCCGGACTTTGCTCAGTATGTTGGATTTGAAGGAAATCAAACGGGCGAGGAGGAAATAGCTGCTGATGGTAACGACGTTGCGGATGATCTTGGTCAGATGTTGCAGGACGCCAGGGAAGACTGCGAAAGTGAAAAGGAGGCCCATAAATTGGACAAGATGTTGGAGGACCACAGAACTTCGTTGTACCCAGGTTGCGAGCAGGGGCACAAAAAGTTGGATACCACTCTGGAGTTGTTGCAATGGAAGGCAAAAAATGGGGTTAGTGACAAGGCATTTGGCGATTTATTGAAACTCGTCAAGAACATTCTTCCGGGGGGAAACAAATTGCCCGAGACAACGTACGAGGCTAAGAAGATAGTCTGCCCGTTAGGACTGGAAGTTCATAAGATTCACGCATGTCCGAACGATTGTATCCTATATCGCGGTGAGGAGTATGAGAACCTAGAAGCATGCCCTGTTTGCAAAGCACTACGATACAAGATTAGACGGGACGATCCAGGAGAAGTTGACGGGCAGCTAACAAAGAAGAGAATTCCTGCTAAGGTGATGTGGTATTTCCCTATAATACCACGGCTAAGGCGTTTTTTCAGGAACAAGGGGAATGCTAGAATGTTGCGATGGCACGCTGAAGAGCGTCAACAGGACGGGATGCTGAGACACCCCGCCGATGGTTCGCAGTGGCGAAACATCGACAGAAAATTTAAAGAATTTGGAAAGGACGCACGAAACATACGGTTTGGTTTGAGTACGGATGGCATGAATCCTTTTGGAGAGATGAGCAGCGGCCATAGCACTTGGCCCGTTACGATGTGTATCTACAACCTCCCCCCCTGGCTATGCATGAAGAGGAAGTACATAATGATGCCGATTATTATTCAAGGCCCCAAGCAACCTGGTAACGACATCGACGTGTACCTAAGACCACTGGTCGAAGATCTTAAACAGTTGTGGAAGAAGGAAGGTGTCCCCGTGTGGGACGAGGACAAACAGGAGGAGTTTAACCTACGAGCGCTGCTGTTCGTAACCATCAACGATTGGCCTGCACTTAGCAACCTATCCGGACAGTCCAACAAGGGGTACAAGGCTTGCACTCACTGTATGGATATAACAGAAAGTACGTATCTTAAGCACTGTAGGAAGGTTGTATACATGGGTCATCGTCGATTCCTTGCAGCAAACCACCCGGTACGGAAGAAAGGCAAGCACTTCGAACATAAGGCCGACCACCGTACGAAGCCTAAACATCGCAGCGGGAAAACAGTGTTTGATATGGTTAAAGATCTTAAAGTAGTGTTCGGAAAGGGGCCTGGAAGCCAGCATATAGAGAGCGAAGATGGTCACGCGGCGATGTGGAAAAAGAACTCTATATTTTGGGAGTTACCATATTGGGAATTCTTGGACGTACGCCACGCAATCGACGTGATGCACCTCACTAAGAACCTTTGCGTAAACCTTCTTGGCTTCCTAGGTGTATACGGAAAGTCGAAAGATACACTGGAAGCACGTAATGATCTGAAGCATATGGAACAACGCGGCGACCTTCACCCGGAACCAAAGGAGAAAGGAAGCCATTACTTGAGTCCAGCCAGCTACACTCTTAGCAAGGCAGAGAAGGAAAGTATGTTTGAATGCTTGGAGAGCATAAAGGTACCGTCTGGATACTCCACGAATATCAAGCGAATAATAAGCACGAAGGAGAAGAAGTTCACAAACCTAAAGTCTCATGACTGTCACGTGTTGATGACACAACTGCTACCAGTTGTAATAAGGGGTATCCTTCCAGACAATGTCCGGGCAACAATAACAAAGATATGTGCATTCATGAACGCAATTTCGCAGAAGGTCATCGATCCGGATAGATTAGAAGCCCTTCAGAATGAAGTGGTGCAATGTCTCGTCAGTTTTGAGTTGATATTTCCACCTTCATTTTTCAATATAATGACGCATCTGCTTTGTCACCTTGTGAAAGAGATCCGTATTCGCGGGCAACGAGGTGCAGCGAAGAAGCTTGAGGGTCGGCACATCATAACGGAAGTGGAAGAAGATGGACGTCCTAGTGCCCCGGCCGAAGCCGCCAAGAACTATGTACGTCACAGCGGTTGGGTTGTGCGGGATAACGTGCCTGTCAGTACGGTGTACTGGCGAAGAACAAGGGCACGCGGAGATCATGAGAGCTTTGTCCCAGATTCGGAGAAAGAGATGTTGTGGACCACAATGCTCGAGACATTCACCCTTCCTGCGGGTACAGAGGACAAAGTGAAAAGGTGGACTCTGAAGAAAATGGCAGAACAGTTTCAGAGCTTCAAGGGAGATCTGTACCAGAAGTATATACTGAAGGGGAAGACACCGAACTTCGACACATTCCCAAAGCTAAGGGATCACTGGGACGAGTTCGTTGCATATAAGACAGGTGAACAAGGGCAGGCGATGATGGAAAGAAACAAAGAAAATGCCGCCAAGAAGAAGTACCATCACCACTTGGGGTCAGGAGGCTATAGCGTCGCGATGCCGAAGTGGGAGCAGATGGAGGCTAGCTTGATTGAGAGGGGTATCGAACCGGCAACAGCCAATTGGCCGGAACGATCGAAGTTCTGGTACTATGCTCACGGTGGAACGCTCAACCCAGCTAATGGCTCACTGGTCTTCGGCTATCAGATACGAGAGGCTGCGCGACGACTAACAGATGCAGTGGAAGCCTCCTCTCAGGGCACGTTCTGACCAGACAGAGATAGGGACGAGCTGACACTCGCCCTGCAGACTCCAGAGCATCCAGGACGAACTCTAGGGAAAGGGGTGATTCCTTGGAAGATTGGTTTCAAGGAGCACATCCACACGTACAGGAGTCGGATGAGGAGCAAGAGAGATACCGAGGCGAAGATTGCAGACCTAGAGTTCCGGGTATCGAGCTACGAACTCAACATGCAAGAGGAGGTGGCAAGGAAGGTTGATGAACGCATGGCCGCACATCGGTCCCATGATCCCCAGCCGACCATTCCTCCTGCAATGGTGAGCCCGTCAGGAAACCGTAGCAGCTGCGCCTCAACGGGGCAGGTAGGATCACAGAGCATGGACGCCATGCAAACACAGGATGAATCGACCTGTCCCGTTGATGACATCACTCAGCGGACACCATGTGAGCTGCATATTCCTTTCAAGAACTTATCAATAAAGGTAAGATTTAGCCATTCCGCTAGTTGCTGCTTATATATGTTGATTACTAATAAATAATCTCTCACAACATGAAGGTGGCGTCGGGCATGGCCATCCCAACGGACCCTTCAGGTACTTACCACTGCAGGCCGATTCCAGCAGGATACTCGAAGGTCGAAGTTGAGTTGGTCGAAGGCGCGTACGAGGACCTCGAGGTGGATTACCCTGGAGGAGACGGTGAGACGCATCTACGAGACACATGCCATGCCATTATTCTATGGCGCAGGCGGTACATCATCCTCCCTGGGCGATAAGCGGCGTCTCGTGCACCATCTCCTCTGGCTCCGCCATCTCCTCCTCAGGATCCTGCACCGTCTCCTCCTCATGCTCCGCCAGCACCGTCTCCACCTCAAGCTCCAGCATCGACTCCTCCTCAGGATCCTGCACCGACTCCTCCTCGTGCTCCTACACCTACTCCCCCGCAAGCTCCTCTTCCGGCACCTTCAAACTCAAGGGCCCCCCCAGCTCCACCGCCTGCCCACACAAGGGCAACGAAGAAGGCGAAAGTTGACGCCGCCAAGAACAAGGACCCGGGGTACGATTGCACGCAAGAGGAGCTTGACGCTTACGTTGCATCAGAAGTCAAGAGACAATTCAAGCCTCGAAGTCCAGAAAAGAAGATTCCTATAGACCCCAGTGTCAGGAACTTCTTCAGGGGTATGTCTGCATCTGTCAAGGAGGCCATCAAGCTATCGGACTATGAGCGAACGCTGAAGAAAGCATCTTCTGGAAAGTCCAAACCAGTCCCTCAGCTTGGAGAGCAACCAAACCAGGAGATCGAGCCGTTGGTGACCGGTAAAGAAATGACGATAGAACAATTTATTACTGACACCGGTCTAACTACGGATCAATTGCTAGGAGTCGCACCAATCGAAAAGGCGGAAGTGAAATACATGTACGAACTCGGTAAACCGCTTGTCAAGCCTGAGCTGCTGCCGTCCCTACCCACACAAATGTACAAGTTCCATCAGCTGTACATGGAGATGAGCGCCACCGGTAGAGAGATGATCGGAGCGAGGATCAGGAACACGGACTTCTTGCAAGGAGATGACATTCTCTGGATCAATTTCAGGGGAATCTACGAACTATACCAGCTGGACGCCCTCGACGTCTCTATTATGAGTTGCTGGATTTTGTAAGTATATCGTTCAGTTAGATTTCTTACTATACGTCTCCTTTAATTAATTATGTCCTTGTATATAAGTAGACCATAGAAAATAATATACTCCCTTTTATCGTTGTAGAATGGAGATTCAAAGGGCCCGACGGCGGAGGGTTTTCGATACTGGATTCATCGACCCTCGGAAAGTAAACGTCGCAATGCTCGACCAATATCCACAAGAAACAGAGGACAATCTCGTCCATCTCCTGAAGGCACAGCATTACAAGACGTTCATACTGTTGCCATACAACACAGAGTTAGTTTAATTTTACTGTCTTCCTACATACCAAATTTCATTCCCGTACGAACTTGCTAAGTGTTTCATATGTAATACATCCCACGCACATTGCAGATTCCACTGGGTGCTTTTACTCATCGACCTGGAGGCCTGCACCGTCAACGTATATGACTCAATGGATAAAAAAGAGTCTACGTTTGACAAGGTTTTCGAACTTATAGACAGGTACCGTCATAAGTTCCTTTGTTAATTAAGAAAATCTTGTTATGTTAATTGCTACTACGAATCATAGCTTTAAACTCCATGTAGGGCTTGGTATCGGTTCCATCATTTGGTCCGCGGCAAATGGAGAGAAAGACTTAGGCGGAAGTTCAAATTTCATGTGAGTACACATGCTCTACATTTATATTTCTCCGATTCAAATACATACAAGTGTATATTAATTAGATCTCTCGTTGTTTGTCATTTATTTGTAATGCGCAAAGCAAAAGCAGGGAACTAACTTGTGCGGCTATTACGTGTGCGAGTATTGCCACTGCCTTGCAGACCAAATCATCACCACAAGAGAGCTCGATGTACGTACAAATAAATTCAAAATTTCATTACGTAGCGATTTCTTGTTTAATTACTAATCAATTTCATACATTCATATAGTTTATTCGCATGAGGGATAACCTGACCACACACAAGGAATTTATCGCGGCGGTTCAAGAACAGCTCATGGGATTCATCAACGAAGAAATCCTTGATCCCAAGGGTGAATTCTACTACGACGGAAACACAATTCACCGGTCCTTAGCTTCTGAGCTAGCAGCGAGTACTACTACGTCGAAATCGTAGCTAGCTAGGACATATAATGGATTGTAATTAATACATGACTACATATGTTTCTATATGCATGTGTACACATTTTCTATAATGTAAATATATTTTGTTCATATATATATCAATATACATATGCATTTGCATAACATATATATGTATAAATACATATATATTATGCATGTATATACATATAATATAATATATATATATATATATACATATATATATGTATGCATATATATGTATTGAAACATATATATGCATGGTTTATATATATATATATATATATATAAACCATGCAGCAACAGGGCCATGAAAAAAAAAAAAGGTCAGCTCGATCTTTAGTCCCGGTTGGTGTTACCAACCGGGACTAAAGATTGATCTTTACTCCCGGTTATTTCACCCGGGACTAAAGATAGCGATCTTTAGTCCCGGATTGGTACTCCCGGTTTGGAAACCGGGACTAAAGGGGGGTTACGAACCGGGACTACAAAGGGTTTCTCCACCAGTGACATATAGCAGCTCTAGTCCCAAGTTATAGAAGGTGATGATCGAATGTTCCTTGGATAGAATTTTTTTTAAAAAAAAGCCTAGTGATGTATTTCTTGTGAATCCCAAAAACATCTGAAGCCAAGATCTGAGAGAAAGAAATAATGCACGTCGTAATCCCATTTCCACATTAGAAGAAGACATAGGCATGCGAAACACCAGGAATGTTCAATATACATCATTACCACGATATAGAGATTTCATGATTTGTTGGTGCAGTTTATAAGAGAAAACAAGCAGAACTCATGAGAAGACAGGCATAAATTAGCAATGTCAGAAAGGAATTAACCCACAGGATTGCAAGCCTGCTTGGCCACCTTCAACTGGACTCGACTCCGATGGTTGATCAGGGATGCTGTCCCGGGCCCTGTCCTGTGGGTTAAACATCGTCAAACTCCTACGGCAATCAGTCCTTCAGTTCCATCCCAACTTGTCTCGTGTGGCCTAGTAAATTACGTCACTACCTAATTAAAACAAGGTTTTGACACATGAAACACCATCCCAACACCTCCCCCCCACCCACCCCACCCCACGCCCCGACTCCTGTAGGCCAAAAACCATAAAGAAAATAGGTTTTACTGTCTGGAATTATTTTTGTTGGATAAAAGGCCGAAGCCCAGATTTCATTAGAAAAGTATAAGAGTACGGACAGGTAAATGCTGGGGATTCCAGCTTACAGGTAGCGTAAAACACAGACTAAAAATAATAGCATGTGCTGCTGGCACAGCAGCAGACAAGCGCCAGGGAATAGACGGTAAAAGTAGGAAAGATTGGTCACGGCAAAACTCCTAAGTGCTTGAGCCTCTTGTCCCGCGGACACTGGTAAACAGTGATCCTCTGGCCTTCTCCATCTCGTCCCTCGGCTGCTGCGGCAACAAGGTTTCCCACTGTTTCATAAACGACATAGCTTTGTAAGGTAGTTACACAAGATTATTCATCAACTTATCATTAAACACCCAATCATTCCTCGCAAGCCAAATTGCCCAAGCCCCAGCAGCAAGAAGATACCAAAGAAGTCTATTTCTAACTCCCCTTTGATTTTCAATTAAGTCTAGAAGGTTACTTCTAGAGGTAGGGATCATGTCCCAATGAAAGGCATCTCTGTAGCAGCACCAGAGAAATTGAGCTGGCGGGCATCTAAAAATTATGTGATCAACATCTTCCTCTGCTCCACAAAGTTTGCGCAGTGGACTGCCAGACCAGTTCATTTTCTTGAGTTGTTTGGCTGCCTGTATTCTCCCCTTAAGCATTAGCCACATAAAGACTTCAATTTTTTAAAGGAATGGAGGATTTCCAAAGCTCCTGTAGTTTAATGTCTTTAATCCCCCAAAAATCATCTCTCTGTATAAGGATTTAGTGGTAAACTGTCCTAACTGATTTAATTTCCAGATCATAACATCCTTCTTGTGTGTAGCTGAATAGGGGCCAGTTTCTCCTGTAGCTCCATCCATTCCTCCAGCTCATTTTGACCCAAAGCCCTTCTCAACTCAATTTTCAACTCCCCTTCTATGTACATTCTCTTAACAGTATTGTCAGGATCAGAGCAGATTCTATATATATATAACTGAGTTTTCAGAGGGACAATATCCCCAAATCAAACTGAGTTTTTACTGAGTTTTTCTGTGTCAGGAATTATTTTTCTATGGGTGGACTGACAGGAATTGTCGTCGCTAAAATGACCACGGAGAAATTCTATTTTCCTATAGGTTTCCCTACTGGAAAATAATTTATGTAAATATTTTTCTGGGAGTGGCACATAGAAAAATTGCAGTAATGTCAGATTTGAGATAGATAGTAGACAAACCATTAGAAGGTCGCCTGCGATAAGTTTAGTCTGGGAGAGGAAGGTAGGGGGTCTCCTTGATAAATAAATAATCACAGGCGCCCACCTTAAGCTGCGAAAATGCCTACATTCTTTAAATAAAATCAAGAGATTTGTAAATGAAAATGATTCCTATGATCGTATACAGGATACAGTTTTATCCCCAGAAATAAAAGCAAGAGATTTATAATTACATTCTTCAAATGCTGCTCAATTCAGATAGCTCAGTCATTTTCCCACTTGCCTATGACTAGCGCTGCTGTCGTATCGATAGCATGTTATTTTGTTTCTAAGAATTAGCTTTTCTAAATATGATGTTAATTTTTTCTATGAAAAATATTATCTCCCCTCCCACCTCTCCGATTAGATTTTCTAAGCACTAACTTTTATAAATATGATGTTATAATATTTTATAAGAAAACATTATCTCCACATCCCCCCTCCGATTAGCTTTTCTAAGATTAAGAGATAATATTATGTTTTCTAAGATTAAGAGAGGGAGAGGGGGAGATTAAGAGATAATATTTCATTATATGTTTGTTGGTCATGAAATAAACAAATAAAATGTTCGAATTCCAAAGTAAAAAAAACAAATTGGGCCACCCCTTCCTAGCCTCTAGGCCCAACCTATGGATAGTCACACAAAACCACGCCACATTTGAGAAAATGAACCAGGACGGCATGTAAGGCTGTGTTTAGTTCCACGCCAAAATTCGAAGTTTGAAGAAATTGGAATGATGTGATGGAAAAGTTAAAAGTTTGTGTCTGTAGAAAAGTTTGCTGTGACGAAAAAGTTAAAAGTTTGAAGAAAAAAGTTGGTAAGTAAACCAGACCTAAGGAAAGAAATCATAGATATTGAATTCAGATTGTGTGCTTCTTCGACACACTATTATGTTCATTATTTAACAACTTTGTTAACTGCCAGTTATGAAGGAACATTTTGCGAATAAGATTGACCAAATGAGTTGATTACCAGCTTCGTCAAGCGTAACAGTATTGGTGGGCCCTCAAGTCGACGCAGCTATCTGAATTGGGCAACATGTCTTCATTTGAAATTATCATTTAGTAATTACTAGTTGGCCCTTGTCGTGGGTTTTGTAGTTTTATCTTCAAACAAAATCATAATTTTAAATGGTTAGGTGCAACTCTATGTATATAAACAATATATGATAATGTGGATTTATATATGCCTTATGTTATTACGATACAATTTATGTTATCTTTTTCTAAGTGTCGTTGTGTATTGTTATAATATATGAATATTATTTTCATATGCATTATGATTATCGTTATAGATTCAGGTAACGATACCTAATAATTATATGATATTTTATTGTGCATATTATAAAATAAAACACACATATTAAATAATAATTTGAATCATATTCGGAAAACATGATGTTATGCACAAAATATGTAACAACGTTACGTGTGACCCTGAGTTGAAGCAAAGGGAGGTGAATGGATAATTAATAAATAATTGAATTGGATGAATAAGTTTTTTATCTTTGAACTAATACTATGATCTAATGGCTTAAAATTATTAACGATGTGGCTTATTGCATGTCTTACTTTATAGGAGTAAATGTCCCTAAGTGGATACCAACTATATAGTAACATACACAGGGGCGGATGGACTGTTGTGGCTTGTTGGGGCACGCTGGGCCTGGCCCATTGGGTTGGCGACCGAGAAACGAAACGCCACAAGCAGAAGGAGCGCGATAAGGCGATAGTTAGGGCGCGCGACAGAAGGAGTCGAGGCGTCAGGCGACAGCGCCGGCGGCAGCAACCAGCAGCAACGACAGCGGAGGTCTTGCAGAGTTGCAGGACGGATCACGGACGACGAGTTGCTTGCAGTTGCAGCCTTCAACGATCTGTCGATCTCATCATCTGCTGCTGCCCGGCCGGCCGGCCAGCACAACGCCACAACCAAACAGTACAGGTAAACAAATCTGAATCTATTTGCTCTCTACTCTAACACTAGTCTCTTCTGTTTCAGTTTATTTTATCATCACTGCAACAAATTTCAGTAAATTAATTATTTATTTTAGGCACACATAGGACAATTAATTTGCAAGGATGGATAATCAAACATTGCATAATTTTAACCCACGAAGGAATCCAACAAATGAGAACAGCATGTTTTAGATCCTAGTGAAATTGTTGCCGATCCAGCGTGTACTATTTTTGCGCCGCACTCAATACTAGGTATATATAAACTCAATTTTTGTATTTATTTGTGTTTATAATTTGAATTATATTACTAAACTCTATATTTAATTTGATCTGCAGGCCATTGATGGATTTTGATGTGTTTATGGCAATGCATTTGATTAACAAGGTACCGATACTTGATTTCTTAGTTCACTTTTTTCCTTTTTATGTACAAAATCTAAATTATATTTGCATGAGACCAAGAAATGTATATTTTTAGTATGTTTTTATTGCATTATGGGTTGGACATAGGATATCAGGAGCACCTCCTCTTTTCATCCTAGATTCGCCACTAAACATACAGGGTTTTTAATTTCGAAACTGACACTTCTGCTGCAGGTGGGCAATAGAACCGAAATTTCGGAAAACTTTCGTACAAAATTTTTTGAATTTTTGACAGATTTTGAATAAATTTGAATAAAATTTGACCAAATTCACAAAAAATTACAAAAAACCTAAATTTTCGGGCGAAATGTGAGCATTTCGGTGGCAGTTTTGCAGTAGAGATGGAACTAAGAGAGAACCATCGACTATAACCCCAAAAGAATCAGATTTCGTGAACAACATAGAGGAAGAATGAAGGGAAAATCCTACCGAGGCAATTGTATTCATTTTGGTAGATATGCTCTTCAAGCACTTGAACCCACTTGGATTACGGCAAGGCATATAGAAGCAGGACAAAGAGCAATGACACGATATGCACGTCATGGTGGAAAAATCTGGGTACGTATATTTCCCGACAAACTAGTTACAATAAGACCGACGGAAACACGTATGGGTTCGGGAAAGGGATCCCCCGAATATTGGGTAGCCGTTGTTAAAAAAGGCCGAATACTTTATGAAATGGGTGGAGTACCCGAAGCAGTAGCTAGAGCAGCTATTTCCATAGCTGCCACCAAAATGCCTATACGCCCTGAAATTTCAAACCCTAGTAAGATAGGATTTGCAACTGACTTTTAGTGCTTATTCTATTATATCATACTGCTAGCCGATTGGTTTCTACTCGATTATGTTGTTATACTATACTATCATAAGCCGATTGCCTTTATATCATTATCTACATTGGATATATAGCCGATGGCTCAAAACCCTATCGCTATTGGCTGGTATCGGCATCGGCTGGAACTACTCCATCGGCTTGTCAGTCGATTGGCTCATTGATCTATTATTTGCATATCTTGTCAGTTGCAGGATCAAACTGACTGGTACGCCCGCATCTCATCAAGATTTGGACCTGCACTGGAGCTAAGCAGATCTCCTAGGTCAGTGTGTGTTTTTCACATCAATACATTCCCGAAGTATTCAATAGAGTTTTACCTTTAACTTAAGTTAACTAATTGAACCCATAGGAATCCTCTCTATCCTAAGGCTACCATATAGTTGTTGTCCTTGGTTGAATCTTGGTTCTAGATATGCACACACATTCATTGTGTTTGATACCCTTGGAATACCCTGTTCCTAAGGGGAAGTCTACAGTGGTATCCATGCGCTTGCAAATTTATCTGTGTGTGTAACAAATACCAACAATGTGGAGGATTATAAAGGATGGATAGGGCTGTTATCACATGTTGTCTACCTCTACAACCCATCTAACACACAACAAACCACTCTAACCTAGACACCACATCAACGTTATCGATTACTTCTCTAGCCTTGGCCAAGAACATTCTTCTTTATCCAGAGACTTAGTACTAGGGCACTCAAAACAAGTATTAAGCGACGAACCTGCAACGATGACAATATATCTTACTTAAATAAGAAAGTTAAATACCCAAAAGAAATCAAGAACACTTACTTATATATAAAAAAAAGCATCTGTCGAGATACAAGATCAGAGAAAGTGCCGACATCTCCAGCACTCCTCCAGAACTCCACCAGAGAGAATGTTGACATCTCCGGCACTCCTTCGGAGCTTCCGCTCACACTCTCTACCTATATTCTAACTCTACTAGAGAGTAGCCTAAGTATAAAAATGAGAGAACTCCAATGTTGTATTATGTCTTCAGAGTGAGGATTCTCCCTCCTTTCATAGGGTGTTATAATGGTTGTGGAGGTTGGTGTTAGCCACAGCTCGGGCCGTCAACAGCCAGGTGCAAGCATGGCAACCGCACAGGCCCCACAATTTTTGGGGGCCCCCATCTCGGAGTGGGCGTGTAGCCTGGCCTCATTTCAGTGGACCACGAGTGAGGAGGCAAGGAGTCAGGAAGGAGTGCTGCTATGCGCCCAGACGGAAAAAAACCGCAAACATTGCTTCGGCTTTGTTGTTCGCTCGCGGATATGCGATTTGCGGCATGCGTGCGACAGCCGGCAGGTAGCATCGACGACAACAGGCAGCACGACGCCGACATCACCAAGCGAAGCAGCGAGGCGAGGTGCCCACTGAGTGGCTGCAAGGTGCCGAGACCTAGCCCTAGCGGGCAGCAGCGAGGCGAGCGGGGCACCGGCTTTCTCAACTCTCATCCGAGTCGTCTCCTCTGCATTGGAAACTGGGAACTTGGAATCGGTAATTTACTAATTTGAATCAAGTATAATGAAATTACAGTATTACAGTATTTTGAATGATCCATCATTCCAATGGATTGATTATTGAATCAAAAGTAATGTGAATGTCTTCTCTTTTGTTTACAAAACAGGAAGACATTTATTTCCTCAAAACCTCAGCATGTCATCTAGAAATAGGAAAAGTATGATTCGGGTGCTGGAAAACGTAAGAAGAAACAAAGATTAGACGGATGATGCTTTTCAGTAGAACATGAGGTTAGTACTACTTTTACTCTTTCAGCATTAATAATTGAAAATGTGTTTCTAAATATTGTATGAAATAACACAAATTAAAATTGTATAGTTGACTGAAAGTGATATATTAGTGCTCAAAAATTTAGGATCCCAATTTGCATTTCGTTCCGGGGCCCAAAAATACTAGAGACTGCCCTGTCAACAGCCGCCACGTGAAAGGGCCAGAACGAGGGACACATGATTGGTTTGGCTAAACAAGGGTTTGGCTAACCCCTTGGATCCACTGTCTTCACCCCGCCACGACCTAGATGAACTCCTGAAATCGGTAGGAAGCTCCATGTGGACGATCAAGATGAAGGGACGCGTGACTAGGTCGGCCGATCTATGGTTTGGCCGAACCATTCCAACCGCCTTAACCACTGTCTTTCCTCTGTGAGTATGACATGTGGTCCTCTATGGTGGTGCACTGTAGATAGCCTTGAATTGTGTCGGTTTTGCACTGATTTGTGGGCCCCCAATCTGTCTACTCGTGTATGATATGTTGGAGGTGAATTTCGTTGCATAGCGGATGATTTTCATACAAAATACCTACTTACAAATATTTCACTAGCACTTGTGAAAATGGTTAGTAATAAACCCTACCACTATGTCCAGTGTTTAATTTCATTTGCTTTCATGCAGGAATTGAAGGTCAGATTTGGTATTTAAGCATCGATCGTTAACAGACTGGTTATTCAAAACTGGGTGTGAATGGCAGACATGCTACAGAAGAGGTGGCAAAACTAGCAGTTTTGTCCCTTGCGTCGCTACATCGAAGAAACGGTTCCGCACCTCCTCACGCGTTGCATGTTGTCAGGGTGAATATGGACAGAAGTAGAGCGCTGGGATAACATTGATCTGCGAATAGAAGAACGGGATCAGTGCACAACAGTAGAGGAGTGGTGGAACTGTCTAATCCAAGTACCGCAAAACCCAAGTAAACCATTGAAATCGCTGATCATCCTGGTTGGCTTGGAGCTCTGGTGTGAAACAAATGCGAGGATTTTTTTTTTATTTTGCCGAATCACCACCAACTGACTATACCTACCTCTATAATTTCCAAGATAAAAGGAGCGTGCATAAAGGTGAGAGTGACAAAACTGCAGGAGTTAAACATATGACCTTTTTTGGGCCCTCTTGTTTGAAAGTGCCCTGTAAATATTTTCCTTCTCTATCGATATATATGGTGGCAAAGCTTTGCCCTCCTTAAAAAAAAAAAAACTGAGCTCCCCATGTAGTCTAGATTTTCACTCATCATATTCTAAAAACATGGTAGTTGAATAACTTACAAAATATACAAGAATCAAAAATAGAAAAATCAGCTTTTCAACTCACCAATAAGTAACCTGCTTCCAAGAATCTCAAACAGAGCCTGAATGTTAAGTACTATAGCTGGAAGCAAAAAGACCAAGATACCAATGGGACCATGGACCAATAACCAGCGGTGCGGCAGACTGACGGACCGCCTCACCGACACAAAAACTCCTGCGCCGGCCGGCATGCACGGACGGACAACGTCTGGGTTTCCGTTTTGGGAACAAAGAAGATAGAGATTTCCATGTCGGTCAGGATTGATCTGTTACGCATCCGTTTCTATATCGCATCTCTATACGAGCCATTCGATTTGGCACCGACGACGATCCCAATTTTCCTCAATAAAAGGCAGCCCACCGTACAATGTGTGCGTGTCTCTCTCTCGGCTGATCGTCTCGCCGCCGCTGCCGCCCATCGATCGCGCGTCGATCTCCACAGGTTGGGTTCCTGCACGTATGCACCTCTTCCTCTCCTCCTCCTCCTCCCTCCTAGCTAGCCTCCTAGTCTGCGCGCACCGGCGGCGGCCTCTAGATAGCTACCACTCGCAGCACTAGATAGCTAAGGGGGGCTATACTTCCTATCATATACCCGTATCGCGTATCCGTATCTCCGTAACATAGCTTCTTCTTTGTGGCCGTAACCATGGCCGCAATTAATTAAGCATGCTAATTAAGCCTTTTGTGTCTGTCTTTGTTCTCTCCCAGCGGCAAATCAATTATATATATATATATATATATATATATATATATATATATATATATATACAGAAAAAGAAAAAGGATCATGTTTTCTGGTTGTTGAATTAAGCTAGATTAGCCAGCCAAAGGGCTCTGGATCGATACTTACTAATGCGAGATTTTAGCATGGTTGATTTTAGCAGGTGCATTGTTGCAATGTTACACGAAGGCCAATTCGTCACAGACGATCTTGCAAAAGCATGACTCTTTTAGTTCAATACTGACAAGTCCTTGTTCGATTTCCGATTTCCATGTCATATATATGTAATTCTTGTAATGTTTTTGTTGTGGGAGTGGCTCCGGATGGGAAGCACGCCCTCGTACGAGCGACAGCAAGAAACCTGGAGCCATCCACCTCGGGAGATTGACCGAAGTCGCTGGATGCTCCGGAGGCCAGCCAGGGCCCCGGAGGCCATCCATGGCTCCGGAGACTGTCCAGGAGCTCCGGAAGGCAACTGATGCTCCGGAGGTCGCCTGTGGGGCTGGAAGTGCCAAGGGGCCCCAATGACGAGACTGGTGTTCTGGACTTCAGGGGCACATGGTGACAGACAATAAATGTGCACTACGCCCTCTAACTGCCTTTGATACCGCGGCACGGGCAAAGTGATGCAGGCTAATACCCAGAGGATATAGCCCAGCCTGGGTAACAGCCAGCACCCTCGGGAGACGCCCCCGCATCCTTAATGGGCGCAGCCATCATTGTCACTCTGGAAAAGTCTGAAAAACACAAGGCTGGCCCACCAGGCAGCCCTCTAGGGTCCACCTGCAAATTAGGGCAACTATATAATTTTCCCTTTGTAATCTTGTATAAATATGTAAACAACGTCCGTTTGAGAACACATTAAATACAGAGGCAATACACCTCCACCTGCTGAGTTTTGTCCCAACAGTTTTGTCAATCTAACGATATGTCCTATCATCAATTTACAGGTTGTGAGGCGAACGACAACTAGAAATCATGCCGTGCGCTATGCTGGTGGCAGCAGCGGTTGAGGTCGCCGTCCCAACCCTGGCTGAGGCTGCAGGTGCGTGCCACACACACATAATATATACATAGGCTCACTGTGAAACCGGTTTTTTCTTCACAATTATGATAATTTCATTAAAAAAATAATTATGACAATAGTCACCGCCTGCTCATAACCAAATTTCCAACTCCAACCCATAAGAAAATAATGACCGACTGCCCACCCAGACTATCCTATAACTGGCAGTGAAACTGTTTCCAACCAAAAAAAACAAAAGAATCGTTATAGGATTGTTCTTATACTGTGTCCATGCCAAGAATCTTTACATTTCTCTAATGGAAATGGAGGGCTTTGCCCTTTGCTCTAAAAAACAATACTGTGTCCATGCCTTATTTTGAAACAGTAAACAATTTAAGGAGATGTTTGCAGTGTAGGATGACTTGATTAGTTTAGTTTTGCTGGACTGTTATTCTTCTCCATTGGAAAGTTAAGTGGCCTTTTCAAAAGGACAAGAAAACACAAGAACATTAACTAAAAACTGGAATCAGCTGATGATTCCAATAGATTGGTGAAAACTGATTGTTTTAAGATATGTCTGACCATGCATAATATTATTGTCTTCAAATTGTTTATGTGATGAAGGCAACTAAATTTACTCTTGTCGACTTTTGTTGTACCATACATAGATTGTTTCAGTTCGAACTTTAGTTACTAATTGTTACAAATTTGAACTAACAAATTCTTTTAAGAGGAAACATCTAACACCTGTTTTTTTGTTCTCTTGATGCAATTTATTGTCATCCATACAGCCTTGGGAGCCATAGGTGCAATTCTGGCAGGGCCCTTAATGCAGCCAACTAAGGTTCGATCCCCTGTCAGAGTAAGAAATAGCAATTTGAAGTGCCATGGAACCAAGATGAGATCTCCCTCAATGGTTTCAATGTCCCAGAGCCAGCGCATCAAGATACCGTCTTATGTCGGTCTAAGCACAGTGCATACTCCTGCACTACTCACACCTGTCATTAGCTCGAGATCGACAAGAACTTTCCAAAAGACAGCAAAAACAATACAAGAACGGTCTCATGCCGTTATGCAAATCCCTGAATTTACACCTGGCACTGGCTTGAGATCAACCAATGCGATTCAGAGAACAACAGAAGTACTGCAGAGACATTCTCATGTTGGTCTAAGGCAGCCACATGCTGGTCGTCTAAGAGAAATGCATACAGCTTCAGGTAGGCCTGTCATTGGCTTGACACCAACCATTGTGTCTCAGAAGACAACCAAAGTGCCGAAACAGCCTCGTTTCGTCGCCAGGGCGATTGATAATTTCAGCAGGGAGGTGATGAATGCTATCGCGGTTGCACACGACGAAGCTCAATACATTGCACATCTCACAATCGGGAGCACGAACATCCTGCTTAGCCTCATTTCACAGTACATTTGCATTTTCCTCCTGGAAATCATACTCAATAAGGTATGTTTTGTTCAAAGCATTTTTCCCTCTGACCACAAAGGATCACACAAGAAGCAATGATTTTTAAGATTTTTTTTTTATTTGTGGTTATCGGTAATGATTTTTCTCTTGCAAGTTAGGCTTACAAAATGTTCAGAGCTGCTGTTAGGAGAGCAACCAGGGGAGCTAAGTTAGCCACACTTATGGAGTATGGGACTAATCTAACAAAATTAGCAGAGGAGGTACTGTGATACATATACCTATTGCAGTGCAACAACACTGAGAATATCCTATGATATTAACCGGAAAATCAATCATATTTTGTAGGGTAAATTGGACCCTGTTGTCGGAAGGCAGAAGCAGATTGATCATGTCGTCCAGATTCTGAGCAGACGGACAAAGAACAACCCTTGCCTGATCGGAGAGCCTGGTGTTGGAAAAACAGCAATCGCAGAAGGGCTTGCTCAGCTCATTGCCACAGGGGACGTTCCTGAAACAATTCAACAGAAAACGGTTCGTCTCTTCGTTCTGATTCTGTTTTGATTATAATGCTCTGCTCTTGCTAACCATGTTACAGTTACATGAAACTTAGTATATGAAACTAAATATCGCGTTTATCTAAAGTAATGAAAATAAATACCTGGCAAACGATTATTGTGAGATTTTAGCCATTAACCTTGAATGCAGAATAAACATAGACCATTCTACATTATCTCCTCTATACATAAGATTTTGAAGTGATTTCCTTTCTGGACATACATCCAAATAATTTTCACAAAAATTTTAGTAGTGACTAGGGTGTACTAGGTATTGCCTCTGTTTCAAACTATTTATGTTCTAGGTTTGTCATGTCATCAGTCAAATATTTTAATCTTTGACCATTAATTTATATAAAACTCATATAGTTTAACAACACTCAATCAATGACAGGTTATCTCACTTGACATGGGACTTCTTCTTGCTGGTACGAAATATCGAGGAGAGTTGGAAGAAAGACTGAAGAATATCTTGGAAGAAATCAAGCAGAACGGTGAAATAATACTATTCCTTGACGAAGTCCACACTCTAGTAACAGCAGGATCAGCAGAAGGTGCTATTGATGCTGCTAATATTTTTAAGCCAGCACTGGCAAGAGGTGAACTACAGGTAGCAATGTTATTGTTGCCTCTTTACAAATGCTTATGAAATATATTATGATCTTATCCTACTATAGAGTATAGATCAGGCCATTAGTAATATGTGAGCTATTTGTGTTCAGTTTGTTGTACTAATGTTCTCACTATGAGATCAATATTTCGCAGTGTATTGGAGCCACTACAATTAATGAATACAGGAAGCACATCGAGAAAGATGCTGCATTAGAAAGGCGCTTCCAACCTGTAAAAATTCCAGAGTCAACAGTTGATGAGACCGTAGGAATTCTGAAAGGACTTCGAGAGAGATATCAGGGTCATCACAAGGTCCAATACACTGATGAAGCCCTTGTTGCAGCTGCTGAACTCTCCCATAAGCACATCAGGTTCGTGAATGTTTTTAACATTTAATATTATCATAATTTTATCATTCTTGAGAAAATATCGGGAGGTAGCAAAACTTAGTACTTTTTTCAGGTACTATATATTTCGAGGCACGAAAGTTTTTAGCGTAAAATTATGGTACAAACATGCACTTTCTCAAGAACCGTAATGTAACAGACAGATTGTAATGTCAATTAATTTGGTATATTTGGTGATAGGATGTACAGGTGTGCTTGGTTTGCTATCATGCCAAAATATTGGTACTACTAAAATCTAGGCAAGTTTTAGTAGTCCCAAGATTTTGATAACTTTTTGTATGCTATTGGTAGCAAACTAAACACTATTAAAATATTATTCAAAGTGCCAAACAATTTGGTAGGACACATTTTAGCTTCAGCTGGTTAAGTCATTAGTACCGAGGTAGAAGAACACATTACACATTTATAGCCTTTTCACAATCTGACATAGTGTGATTTTGTCTGCAGAGATCGTTTTCTCCCTGACAAAGCCATTGATCTGATGGATGAAGCAGGTTCGATCGTCAGGCTAAGAAATGCCCAGGTAGAAACACATGCAAGTCCACCAAAATTAATTTCTATCCATCATTTCTCCCACGTACACATTTTTACCAAATCTCACCGTGAACTGAACCAACAGTGTAAACCATCGAAGAAGGTTAATGATTTGGAGGCAGAGCTCAAGAAAACCTTGAAGGAGAAGAATGATGCCATCAGCATACAGAACTTCAGAAGGGTAAATATGGACAAAGTGCTAGTTTTTTTTTAAAAAAAAATAATGGAAATTAAAAGTATCACTTCCAATCTGTGCACCAACTTAAAATGTACACAACTATATTTGTCGACAATTTAAACTTGGTGGGTGAAGTCTCACACACCTAGATATTGATGATCGCATTAATTTCCCCTGCCAATTTTCTGGCCTCCTCTTTTCGCTTATTCCTATACTTATTAGCTAAAATTTGAATTTTCAATTTTAAATCGAGGCTGATTTTGGAGTTTTTTCATTTAAGTTTATTTTTTAGTCTTTGCTTTTATATCGCTAAGAACACGGATATAAAAATTGTATTTACGAATTAATTTCCGTTTGCAAACATGCTGTTTGGCCCAAACGATGGAGCCGTCCATCCAAATTATGCAACTAACTGAGTCAAATTTCAATCCTGAACAGGCAAAGCAGCTTCGCGATCATGAGCTGCAGCTCAGGACCAACATCTCAGCTCTAACTGACAAGAAAACGCAGATGATGGAGCCAGACGCCATTGCCATGCCAGTGGTCACCGAAGACGACGTCCGGCACGCCATCTCAAGGTGGACCGGCGTCCCATTGCACAAGGTGTCCATGGACGAATCAAGAAAGCTCCTCAAGCTGGAGGAGGCCCTGCATCGCCGCGTCGTCGGCCAGGGCGAGGCGGTGGCGGCGGTCAGCCGCGCCATCCGCCGCGCCCGCCTCGGCCTCAAGCACCCCGGCCGGCCCGTCGCGAGCCTCGTGTTCGCCGGGCCAACCGGCGTCGGCAAGTCGGAGCTCGCCAAGGCGCTCGCGGCGTACTACTACGGCTCGTCGGAGTCGGAGGAGGCGGCCATGGTGCGGCTCGACATGAGCGAGTACATGGAGAAGCACGCGGTGGCGAGGCTGGTCGGCTCGCCGCCGGGGTACGTCTGGCACGGCGAGGGTGGCCAGCTGACGGAGGCGGTGCGACGGCGGCCGCACGCGGTGGTGCTGCTCGACGAGGTCGAGAAGGCGCACCGCGACGTGTTCGACCTGCTGCTGCAGGTGCTCGACGACGGCCGCCTCACCGACGGGAAGGGGAGGACGGTGGACTTCAAGAACACGCTCATCGTCATGACGACCAACATCGGCAGCAGCCTCATCGTCAACAACGGCGGCGACGGCGCCGCCGCCGCCGGGAGGATCAAGAACACGGTGACCGACGAGATGAAGCGCCACTTCCGGCCCGAGTTCCTGAACCGGCTGGACGAGGTGATCATGTTCCAGCCACTGACCGAGCTCGAGGTCGGGAAGATCGCCGGGATCATGCTGGAGGAGTTCGCCGGGAGGGTCAGGGAGAAGGGGATCAAGCTGAAGGTGACGGACAAGTTCAGGGAGCTCGTCGTGGAGGAGGGATTCGACCCGAGCTACGGCGCGAGGCCGCTGAGGCGGGCCGTCGTGCGGCTGCTGGAGGACACCCTCGCGGAGAAGATGCTCGCCGGAGAGGTCAGAGAAGGGGATTCGGTGATCGTCGACGCCGATTCAGCTGGGAATGCCGTGGTCAGGAGGAGCAACGCCATGCCTGCCTAGCTAGTACTGGTGTGCAACAATTTAATTGGATACGTTTAAGAATTTGGGAATATTTAGCTGTCGAAATATTTCAGTTCACAGCCATAGGATTTTGTAACTTTGTATCGGAAGATACAAAATATTGATTAGTCGGCACAAAGCCAGTAGGTCAAGCTGAGTTCAGTTCAGTGAGACAGTGACTAACATTAGTACACAAATGGCAATCACTGTCGGCCCATCAGTGCAGTACTTGCAGAACTGATCCCCAGGGAATGTGGAATCATTATCAATTGTGCAAGCACGGTTCATATTATCGCCGAAACATGGATAGAACATTTCACAATTCAGGTTTATCGGTGGGTACCGGTAAAACACGATATTGGCCAAAAATTTCGGTCATTTCGGGTTTATCAGTGGTTTTTTGAATTTGCATGCATAACACTATGGTATTTGACGGCCTACATGATTTACAGATTATAAATACTATTTTTATACCAAACGGTCTAGATGCAATATACTTGATTTCCTGCATAAATTGAGTTAATTTTTAACAAAATTTGGCAGAAATTTTTTCTTATCGCCGATAAAATTCTGAATAATCCCGTTTATCGGTGCCCCCGATATTCCTTTCATGTCGATAATTTAAACCCTCTCCGGTCTATCCAAATAAAGCCTCCCTGCATGATAAATAGCAGAGGCACTCCCTTCTATATATGATATCATAGAGGAGTACGTGGGTGCATATGAATGATAAAAGGGTCATCATATTCTAGCATCCAAATAGGAAGTAGAGGCACCAGGAAGCTAGTTTCATGCAGCTTGTACTTTCAATGATCTGCCCACCCATAATAGATTGTGACAACAGTTTGGTGTCTGTACAGATCAACACTGGCAAGGACGTAAGTCCTATGCGCTCCTGGTCGAAAACACGACGATCCAATGCTATGCTCTTACTTGGGGAGAAATACCATTTCTCATATAGGAGGGCCGATTTCATACTGTGATGGAAATGTTGGTATTAGTGAGGACATTCCACTCAGTATCTAAGATGAAAGGGCCTAGAAGAGATGTCTAGGCAGCACCACTCTGTAACAAAATTGGACTTAATATCCAAGGATTAAAGATCACTGTTAAAGATCTCCTGGAGGAGAATTGAAGCACCATGATGTTAGTCAGGTGATTGACGTTTGATGGTGTTGACCTTTTTTTATTTTAGAAAAGGGATTTTTTACCCGGTCTCTACATCCAACCGGATATACGTGGCCATTTAAATTGGAAACTTAGCCCTACAAACAACCCAATATAAAATTCACTCCTATGGATATTCGAATTCAGGATCTTAGAGTACTACTCAGGTCACTGCAAGGACTAAGCTACCTGCCCTTTTCACGGTGTTGACTTTTGGAGGTACACAGGCATGCACTAGCTCATGGTTGTGCCAGGAGTCCATCACAGCTTTTGATTTTAATTTAGCTGTTTTTTTTTTGCGAGGAATTTAGCTGTTATTCAAATAGGTCTATCATACTCTTGAAGAATCTGAAATTTTCCAATGTGTTTGAGAAAGCAGAAGAATCCGAGTAAAACAAAGGACATCCGACTATATCATCATAACTCGTTTTCCATTCCTTGGATAAAATGGACTAATAGAGATCATTCATGATTATAATGGAAAGGATAAATCAGTGAAATATATCAGAGCTTGTGTATATAAATTTGAACTAGGGTTGCAATCCAAACCAAGATGAAGGAATTAGCTACTAGGGGTGTTTTGCCAAGGTCTCGGAGGGGCATTGCTAATTAATTATTCTCTTTTACAAGATGTAACCAATGCTCGTTGAATATAAGTTGTAACACATATTTTGTGCAACTCGACGGAGCAAACCGGGCAGGAACCCGTGCCCCTAGTTAATATTACAAGTTCACTGATAGCAACCAAGTGCTAGATTGAAAAATCTGATGCGTTCATCTTCGAGCGCAATGGAGACAAACATTAGACTGATCAAATCTCACATATTTTTGGGGCGGAGAGAGTATTCATCTAAACTGAGCTGAAGAATGGCTAAGTTCACTGTTATCTCTCTCTCGCCTTTTTCTTTTTGAAATGAATGGCATGATCCTAATTTTCCTTGCATTCGAGAAAAAGATGTTCCAATAACTCTGCAATGTCCCTTCACATTTTTCCAGTGTGGCGGCAACGTGTTATATTTTCACCTACTTAATTAAGAAAACATCACAGATCCATTGGCTTTTATGCTCAATGGAAAATGTTGTGCGCACACATGTCCTTGTCCAGGATTCATGAATGAATGACTTTACTTAATCTTAGATACATGCATAATACTTTTTTTTTCTAGAGATTTGCTCCGGTATAAATCTTTTTCGATCGTTGTATCTAACTGAGCAGGATGGTGGATGGATATTGTTAGATCCAATGATCGAAAACGATTTAATACCGTGAGGTACTGGTACCTTAAGTTACTTTTTATTGAAGCAGAGTAAATCTCGGAACTTGATTTCTAGCTGTTTGCCATCCATTAGGAAATGGAAGCACCATCGGAGTATACAATCATCCGGAGCCTCTGCACGACGGGCCGAGCAAGCGGCTGCCAGTTTTCTTGATTGGCATGAGCTTGTTGATTGATAAACCCTGTCAAGTGTTTTCAGGTAATGGTAAATATGAGAAGAGTCCCACTATGATGCCTCACTGGTAGTGAAAATAATATGAACTATTGATATCGTTTGATCGAAAGATTCACATATATTTATACTACCACCCCAATTAGCGATAGTATATACATGGATAGTGATAGTATAAGCATGGAGGGGTATTATTGTAAAAAAAAGGTGTGGAAGGTATAATCATTGTTTAGCAAAGATTGAACCTGTTTTTCCTTTTTTTTCTTTAACTTTTTCGATGGAATATGAGGGATACCAGTGGAATGGATGACCAAAAATCGATTTTATTCAAGGAAAAAAAATTACAAAGTCACCCCTATTCATTGTATGAGTAAATTACTAATTTGCCCTTAGTAACGAACAGTTGAGATCATTTGTCAGATTCATTTTGACATGCAAATTAATGTGTGGTTGTACGTTCCTGACCAGGAAAGGGCTACAATTCACCAACTTGTACAAGGTTGATTGGTTGGTTGGTTGCCACACTTTGCCACGCCACACTTTAGTCATGCCACAGTTTTTTTGGCATGTGTTTGGTTCGCTGTCGCAATTGTGTTATGCCACACTTTCTTAACTTTGGGACCCACATGTCATGCTCTCAAATTTAGAGCTAAGCATGCCACACTAGCCTAAACTTAGTTATGGCAAGGTTAGGCATCAACCAAACAACCCCTTAGTGTTTCAGTTTGTGGGTCAGTTTTAAAAGCTTTTACCATGCCTGAGCTTCTCCCTCATGGACTAAGGGTCTGTTTTATAGAGCTCTAACTCCTAATTTTAGTTTCAGGAGTTTAGTCTAGAGTGGAGTTGTGAGAGCGCTCCACCCAGCTCTGCTTCCATTTTACATGGAACTAAAACTGTTTGGTTGGGCTCCAGCTCCAGGAGAGATGGAGTTGGAGTTAGAACTGTGCCAAACAAGCCCTAAGCAGCTCTGGAAGGTGCTCAATTGATTTTTGGATGATAATTATTCCGGTAAAATCAGAAGTAATTTTCCTAAATAGATATACATCTGGATAACAGAATTCTAAACAAAAATGCTGCATATTTTATACCAATTAGGTGCTGCTCAAAATTAAATAGGTATATAATGTGTGAGCCTTTGCTATATTAAATAGGTCCTCCCTCCGTCTAAAAAAACTTAATCTGGATTTGTATCTGGACATAGTCAGACAGTTAGCGGATCTTTTATGTTGTTACCTTCTCAATGTTTGTATCAGCAAGGTTCGTCTCCATATATGATAGAATCCAAATAGAGAGAATGGGAATAGTCCTGTATATGGTCAAAAACATTTTGGATTGGCGAGCCAATATATAGGAAAGGGAGGCAACAGGAAATCATGTCGACGCTCCCATCGCTGTCTTTTTCATTCATTGTCAAAGCACATAACTGTCTGTCAAGCATAGTGTTTAGAGTAAAACATGCATCGGCAGGGTTCATATCCTCTGACATTGAGCTACTAATGGTACTCTGCCGTTAGTTGATCTTATTCATTCAAGAGAAATATGAGGGCTTAGGTATTGAGGCCCACCTATTCATCATTCTCTTCTCTCTGTCTACTATATTTTTTCGGAAATGCTTGCTATCAGACGTCTGATGCAACAAAGAAAATTCAAGCGAGCAAACTACTACCCCCTATCCACTACACACATCCATCTTCAAAATATTTTTTCTTCTAAATTACTTATCCAATCTATGATATAATCACACTATTATATTTGTTATAATTAAATCTTTATAACAAGATATCACATCATTATATTCCGATGAAAGAAAAACATATGTTTCGATCCGTTAAATTTAATTTTTCATATGCGGTATCAATATGTTTCAATGTGAGTTATCGTTATGTTTCATAGAAAATTTAAATGTTTCAATAACTAAATTTTTTTGGTTTCACTACGTATAACTTAATGTTTCACGCTAAAAAAGAATGAGACGCTCATGCCTCTACTCTCTCTCTCTCTCATGCCATTCTATTGACTTTCTCCCCACACCATGCATGCATGCAACTATTTAGTGCTCTTAAAAATATTTTTCTTTTAAACTACTTATCCGATGAACGATTCGATCACACCGTTAAATTCGTTATAATTAAATTTTTACGACAAGATATCACATGCTTATATTCTAATGAAAGAAAAACAAATATTTCAAACAATAAAAACTTAATGTTTTATACGTGACAGCAATATGTTTCACCATGTGTTTTTATTGTTTTTCACAAATTTGTTATGTGTTTCATATGCTGATTTTTCTGTTTCACCATGGATAACTTTATATTGCACCAACGGTCATCTAAAACATTTGACCGTCCGTATTTTTCAACCTCAGACATCCGATTTGTAGCTATTAACAGTGAAATTTGGTAAGCCCCGAAGTCATCATCGGCCTAGAATCTATATTGACTTCAAAGTCCTGGAATCGGCCGATGGAAGTTATCAAGTCACCAATAGTCGGATTCTTGCTATATTCGGATAAGGAAATTAATCTATTCAAGGAAACTTATCCAGAAGAGACCGAGTTCAAGGAGGATGCGGCATGGCAAGTTATCTATTAATTAGGAAGAGTCTGTTAGTTTCTTTTTATCTTTAGGAAAGCGTGTTTGGTGTTCGATAAGAACTTTATGATTTTACCCATGGGGTATAAATATGTACACCCGGGGTCATTGTAAACTATCTCACAGATCAATACAACTACTCTCGGCGCATCGCCACCCTCTTTACCAATGTTTATACCTATCATCTGGCAAAACTTGGCACCTGGCGTGGGCTGCATCGGCTTTCGATCTCCAGCGAAGGGGTAAGTCCTACGTTCCGCTGGCCCTGGCAATTGTATCGGCTACATTGGTGTTGTTTAAGGCTATATCGCTTCGACCTCTTGGATCGCGCTGGTTCGGTTTTTTATTTTTGCCTACATATTTATCACATATCTTAGTTAATTTGGTTTAGCATCTTTAATCATATCGGCTAAGATTCGTTTTAGGGTTTATGCTGGTATGGGCTAAATTATCTTGCTAGATTAGATTAACTAAGGTATCCACCACTCTGAAAACTAGTCGAAGGCTTGATTGTCTAGATATTGTGTTTCTTTTCATACTTAGTGCTGCATCAGTACATTCGACCTACTATGTCGTGTTTAGAATAATGATCTCTAGCCTGCTTTTCGATTGCCAATAAGGGTTTCATCGGGATTTCAGCAGATGAGTTATCTGGACATTGCATTGGCTTATAAAGATTACATACAAGTTGGATTTAGCCGATTGCAACAAAGGTTTAACTGTTTATCTAATCGATTGGATTTTATAACATCAGGCTTTCAGTCGATGTATGCTTTAATCTTCGGACCGACACTTATTCTATCATATCATTATTAGCCGATTGGTTTCTACGGGATTATATTGTTGTTTTATTATCATGAGCTGATTGTTTTTATATCATCATATACACTGGACATATAGCTAATTGCTCAAAACCCTATCGGCATTGGCTAGTATCGGCATCGGCTGGAATTACTCCATCGGCTTATCAGCCGATCGGCTATTTGATCTGTTGTTTATATGTCTTGTCAGTTGTAGGATCAAGCTGACTGACAAGCTTGTGGATTTTGACCGACCCATCAAAGATGCTTTCTCCAGTAGTGCTAGTTAATATTGCAAGTTCATGATAGCAACCAAGTGCTAGATTGAAAAATCAAACGTCTTCATTTTGGAGCGCAATGGAGACAAACATTAGACTCATCAAATCAAATATCATCCTCCCCATTTACATGAATATTCGTAACATATCTCATCATACCACATGTGTCAAATCAGATGACGACATTTCATATTCATCTAAATTGTTTTGATCCTAAGAATGGCAAAGTTCACTGCTATTTTTTGTTCTCTCTCTCTCCTTTTTCTTTTTGAAATGAATGGTAGGATCCTAGTTTTCCTTGCATCCAGGAGAAAAAGATGTTCCTATAACTCTGCAATGTTCCTTCACATTTTTTCAGTGTGGCGGCAGTGCGGTATATTTTTACCTACTTAATTAAGAAAACATCTCAGATCCATTGGCTTTTAAGCTCAATGGAAAATGTTGTGCGCACACATGTCCTTGTTCCGGATTCATAAATGAACGACTTTACTTAATCTTAGATGCATGCACATGTATAGTACTTTTTCTTGTATGGTTGGTGAAGAAATTGTTTTGAGAGTTCTAAGCCCATGATAAATAGCAAATGCATCCCCTTTCGGTGATGCTCAAATATCATACCGTAGAGGAGAATTGTATTATAGAGGTGCATGACAATAACAAACAGTCATAGTCTATCATCCCAATAGGAGAGTGAGGCACCGGGAACTTGATTTCTAGCTGTTCGTCACCCGGGAGGAAATGGAGGCACCATCGGTGTATATAATCATCCGGAGTCCCTGTACGACTGGCCGAGCAAGCAGTTTCCAGTGTTCTTGATTGACATGAGCTTGTTGACGGATAAACCGCGTTGAGAGTTTTGACTTTTGAGGTAATATGGTAAATACGAGAAGAGTCTCACTATGATGCTCTCTACTGCTGGTAGAAAACAATCTAAGCTATTGATCTCATTTGATCGCAGGGTTAACGTATATTTATACTACAACCCCAATTAGCGATAGTAGAAACATAGAGGTATTATTGTCAATAAAAAAGGAGTGGATGGTATAATCGTTGTTTAGCAATGATTAAACTTTTTTTTCCTTTTTTCTTTAACTTTTTTGATCGAATATGAGCGATGCCAATGTAATAATGGATGACCATAAATCGAATTTAGTCAGGAAAAAATAAATAGCAAAATCACCTCTAATCATTGTAATCGTAATTTTAAATTTACCGTTAATAACGAACGGTCGAGATCATTTGTTAGATTCATTTCAATCTTACAAATAAATGTATGGTTGTATGTTCCGGGTCAGTTTTTATAAAGCTTTTTCCATACCTCGGCTTCTCTCTCATGGTCTAAGGGCCTATTAGGTACAGCTTCAACTCCTAAATTTAGCTCCAGGAGTTGGGCTTGGAGTGTAGTTGTGAGAACGTTCCATCTAGCTCCACTCCCATTTTAGGTGGAGCTAAAACAGTTTGATTGGGCTCCAGCTCTAGGATAAGTGGAGCTGGAGCTGGAGCTGTGCCAAAGAAGGCCTAAGCAGTTGTGGAAGGTGCTCAATTGATTGTTGATGATAATTATGAAGGTAAAATCAGAAGCCATTTTCCTAAACATGTGGATGACAGAGTTCTAAACAAAAATGTCGCACATTTTGTACCAGTTAGGTGCTGCTCCAAATCTCTAATACCGATTTTAGGGTCCAGGCCCTGGTTACCTATTGGGCCACGTGGCGCTACTAGGATCCAGGAATACCTTTCCTAAAATCGTGTCACGTGTCCCTCCTTGCCCTTCCACGGCTCTGCCAGTGCAATGGATGACCATTAATCGATTTTAGTCAGAAAAAAATAAATAACAAAATCACCCTAATCATTGTATTAGTAATTTTAAATTTACCCTTAATAACGAACGGTCGAGATCATTTGTCAGATTCATTTCAATATGACAAACAAATGTGTGGTTGTACGTTCCGGGTCAGTTTTTATAAAGCTTTTTCCATGCCTTGGCTTCTCTATCATGGTCTAAGGGCCTATTAGGTAGAGCTTTAACTTGTAAATTTAGCTCCAGGAGTTGGGTTAGGAGTGTAGTTATGAGAGCGTTCCATCCAGTTTGATTGGGCTCCAGCTTTAGGAGAAGTGGAGCTGGAGCTGTACCAAAGAAGGCCTAAGCAGTTGTGGAAGGTGCTCAATTGATTTTTGATGATAATTATGAAGGTAAAATTAGAAGCACTTTTCCTAAACATGTGGATGACAGAGTTCTAAACAAAAATGTTGCACATTTTGTACCAGTTAGGTGCTGCTCCAAATTAAATAGGTATATAATGTGCGAGCCTTTTCTATATTAAATAGGCACTCCCCCTGTCTCAAAATATAAGCATTTTTAGAATAGTACAAAGTCAACCATTTTTTTACTATGACTATTAATAGGAAAAAAAGATCAATCATGCAAAATTGATGTTATTAGATTTGTCACTAAACAAACTATCATAACATGCGACTCTTTTTATTCAAAACATCTTACTTATATAGATATTGATGGTCAAATTAGCATATCGAAGACTGTGTCAAAGTTAAAAAAATTGCTTATATTTTGGGACGGATGCAGTATATAACAAGTCATACAGTTAACGAATCAATTATGTTGTTGTTTGTATCAGCAAGGTTCGTCTCTCTCTCTATATATATATGTGTAGGGATGCGCTAAACCATGTCTGGGGGTGCGCGATAACTAAAACGCTCCCCTCACATGCATCCCCCACACCCAATACACACTCATCCTGCACTTTTTCTCATTGATTACTAAGTAAACCAGTTACTATGCATCCATTCTCACGCACACTCATCCCGCACCTTTTCTTGTCGATTAGTGAGTAAACAAGTTAATATCCACCCACCCCACGCACACTCATCCAGCGCCTTTTTGATTATCAAGGTAACCAGTTACGTACTATTCACCCACATCCCCGCACAGACTCATCCCACATCTTAATGGTTAGAAACAACATCAATCTAAATAACCCCTTAATGTTAGATGTATGCATAGTACTTGATACGGCCCAACCAAGGCCATTCACACATAATGTGATTGTTGCACATCAATGCAAGGATAACGCTATGCTTAACTCCAAGTCTTATTGTTTTCACCAGGAAAGGCTGCTACTTGGCTTGTATGATTGCATGTTAAAGCATATCGCTATGCTTAAAGAGAGAGACTTAACTCAGATTACCACCACTACACCAAGGCAACGTAATCGTGCACTACCCTTGCTATCATATGAATGTAACCAACAATTGGACTAGTGCCACCATTGCGAGGACCAACTAAGCTAAGCCATGTTGTGACTCCATCACCAAGAGATTGTGCTGAGCAAAGATGGAGTGCACAACATCATTCAATAAAAACACGACAAAAGGTTAATTCATTTCTTGTTGAATTGAACTTTTAGTATTGAAGAGAATTTTATACTATCTAAATGGTGTATATTTGCTTTGCTAAGGTTCATACCAAAGGATTCCACAGAAAAGATTCCACAGAAGATGAAGTGGCATTTGCTCAAGTGGAGATGGTTTATGACAACGAGCAGACCGGTTACACGCAGATGCTCCAACTTCCAAGGGATGTGCGATCCAGCCAATCAAATTCCTCCATGCATAATATATATATGGTTGGAAAGATAGTTAAGTCTAGTTTCACCTCCAACAAACGGCTCATCATTTCGACTTACCATGAGAGAGTAATGTCTATTTTAATGGAGGCTCCACAGAGGCTGAAAGGGCCTAGCGAACCTGCTCGGGAATGACTCATGGTGACCTTTGAGCTAGCCCACTTACCTTGAATTTCAGCACTTACATTTATCCCCATCTAGGAGGGTTGTTCCTAGTATAAATATCCCTTACGTTTTATCATTTGGAAGACTTTTTGATAATCGAAATACAAACCCCTTTGTTCAGCTGTGTGCTAACAAACACCGAGAGACCAAGATCTCTACCCCTTTGCTCTTTTGATTTCCTCGTGGGATTACATAGGCGGCCGCTTCATTGGCACCCAATCCGTGCTCCTGCTACTTTGCGTGCAGGCTGCGTAGGTTGGTTCTTTGAGAGTGTGATTGGGCGAATCCTTGGTTCAGGCTACCGTATAGAGACGGTGGTTGGCTCCTTGTGCGTGTCGTCAGATTGCACTAGTTATCTGGCTGCTCGCAGCTAGATATCTTGGCTGATTTTCAGGTAGTTATCTTGTTCAAGATCCTATGTCATGAAGATCAGGACAACATCCGTATCAGTACTCTCTTTTTTTTTGTATGGTTGGTGAAGAAATTGTTTTGAGAGTTCTATGCCCATGATAAATACCAAAAGCAAGCATCCCCTTTCGGTGATGCTCAAACTATCATAACGTAGAGGAGAATTATATTATAGAGGCGTATGAGAATAACAAACAACCATAGTCTACCATCCCAATAGAAAAGTGAGGCACCGGGAACTTGATTTCTTTAGGAGTTCACCATCGCACTAGTTACGCGATGGAGGCACCACCTGTTTAGGCGATTATCACTCATCCGGAGCCTCTGCGCCACTGGCCGAGCAAGCGGTTGTCATCATAGATCGTTGATTGAGGCGAGCTTGTTGGTCGATATATAAATCGTATTGCGAGCTCTGAGGTAGTAGTAAATAGGAGAAAATGCTCCGTTATGTGATGCTTGTGAATGACAAACAGATCATCATAGTTGAACACTGGGAACTTGATTAGTCTCGAGCAGCTGGTACTTAATATTTCAACGATTAACCTGCCCATAATCGATGCGGATCCTCTACTGTAATACTTGCTATGGAAGAGATGCACTTGTTTCGTACTCGGCCAAATCCTGATAGTTCATATGAAATGAAATGGCTGTGATTGTTCGTTGATTCTTGGACTTTCCCTTAGAACAGTTTCCTTAACCTCACATTTGGTTATGCTCCGATGTTTTCTACTGATAGTATGATAGTACTAGGTGATTCCCCGCGCTTGTTATTTGCATTCATAAATTAAACATTTTTCTTCAAATGTTTTGAGGGTTCGCTTGCAATACTATTTATTGGTTGCAAACTATTGAAAAAAATATGTACTTAAACATGGGTCCCTTGCAAAATTTTCATAACATGGGCCAAGGCTTGGTTGGCCTTTTGACCTATTTAAGTTTCACGGGAAGGTAAGGAAGTAATGAGCTGAGGTCAACACATATAGGTGGCCGAATAAAAAGGCCGTGGAGGTGGCTTGTGTCAAGGCATTCATCGTAGAGAGAGATGGATACCCCGCGCGTTGCTGCGGGTTATGTATCCAACCAAATAGTATGTGGCATACACTGAAGTGTAATTCTTGCTTTGAATAAGGAAGTAGTATGGAAAAGAGACATGAATGATTATTCCAAATGGACTACATCAAACCTTGATAGAAAAAAAAAGGCACATTCATAATTGTACATACAGCTGACCTTGAAAAAAGCTGAACAAAATCACCTTCTAGTTACTGAGATGTCCGTGTTGTAGCGAATTGTAATTCTGAATTGGAACTTGCACAACATGCAAAAAAAATAATTATGAGGCTAATTTAAAAGGTATTAAAGATAGAGTTGGCCTGAGTATAAACTTGGACAGAGGACCTCATATTCGGAAATTTACCCTAATAAAAGACTTCGATCTATACAATCTGGCATTGGTGCAACCTAAGCAAGTTAAAAATAAATAATCCAAACAATTTTTCAGCACGAAGCTTGGATGAACAGAAAACTGCGGGGATGTATACCTCATACTTTAGATTCATATATGTGAATTTATTTTGCCTCATAGTCCATCTCCTGATCTGCACCCAAAAGATTGATATCTTGAACTCATAATTATAATCAGTAATCCATGTGTGAAAGAAAAAACATTAGCAGTAAATAGGAGGACCATAGAAATTCAACAGAAGGGAGAGGGGGAGATCAGGTAAATAATTACCCGTGCTTGCCAACAATGATTGATTAAACAGAGTTGAACAACGAAATTATACCAATAGGGTTGAACTGTAGGCTACGTTGCTCAGAGTACACCGGTCCCTGAAGTATCTTGTGCGGGATGTACCGTTATTTCCTTAAGTATTCTAATATCTCGTTCTGTGGAGCAACTGTGCGCAGGATGTAGCGAGACTACATAAGAAACTCCATGGCAAGATGGCCCAAAAAATATGCAGACAAATGCAACAAATAGTTTCATAAAATAAAGTAAAATTCTATGAAAATATTTGAAGGGGTCTGTTTTACGTTATAGTGCAGCGCTAAATACTTTTATTGGGTGAACAAACGGTTGGATTGTTTTTCCCGTAACAAATCTTATACATTTTATTGAACTAAGAAAATTTTAATATTTGACAGACAATTTTCAGAAAGAATCCAAATCCAATCTGTAGCATAATAGTGGTTAATGAGAACAATATCAATAAACATACCTGATGGGAATTTTGGAAATTTTGATATGAAGTAGGCGAATAAAAATTTTGAACAGGGGATAATCAAATTCCTGCGCATCACTTCAATGGCGATCGGTGGCACCTCTGTTCTGTGCTTGATCAAATCAGTTGATGCCATTGCATCCTAAGCTACATTCAAATAAATGATATCATGGTGGAAATAATAAAAAAAATAAAAAAGATAACAGCCCAAAATTTCAGAAACCACCTTGGAAAGAACAATTGTATTCTCGTTTATTCCCTCATAGGGGAAAAGGCAAATGAATTTGCAACTTGATGATAGAAAAACAGTAGATAAAATAACCTTGTACAATATTTACAGAAGAGAAGCAGCCAAGAAGGTAGTACATCACTCGAGCCAGCTGCCTGTTGTCAGTATGAACAATAAAAGATGAGAAAACAAAGTGGCATGCGAAAGATTCATTGAGCGATCTTCTAATCGATTTTAGAAAGATGAAACAACTTTTGTTCGAAGTTCTCAAACATATGTATAATCAATTGCTCGAGGTGAGATGCTGATTATATTAGATCGTGGCTGGAGAAGACAATAACGAAGGCCTTCAAGACCAGAAGATAAAGCCAGCATGACATGCTCTTTAGTAACCCACGGCCGTTTCCGCTTTTTGCATGCATCAACTGAAGCCTGAAGGAGGCGACCAGCCATGAGCCCTTGACGTGGGTTTGGATTGGAATTGAATGGTCGGGGATGTGGGATGCCGCGGTTTAATCTTCCATGCAGTCGATCTCATCATAGAGAAGTCGAGAAGGCACAGCTGATCGTTGCTTGGCTTTGTGGCGAATTATTTGGGGGAGACGGAGCGACGCTAAGGGGTTGGGTAGGAGAGGCGCCATGAAGTGGGGGAGAGGAGGCTGGGGCATTGGCATAGCGGATGGGTAGGAGAAACTGAGAAAGGAGAAGTGTGCGAGTGTCCAGATTAGATCGAACGGCTGAGATTTTAAAGGTGACATTCTACTTGAAGTATATACTACCAGTATATTTGATCTAACGGTGTAAATTCGTCTGATCTTCCTCCCAATTATTCTAGAGAAAATTCGATCCATAGCGCAGGAAAGAAATCGGTACCAAAAAATAGCACATAAATTTTTCACTTTCGGCGAGAAGCACAGGCCACCGTTTTTCCTTCGTCCCGTAGCACTTCTGTCGCATTGTGAGGTAACGGCGTTCGATCGGAGTGGAGAAAAATATCGTTGGACTCATTTGCCCTTCGTCTCTTCTCCCTTATTCCCCATTTCCTTGCTCTTTCCCGTTCATTCTCTTTATTTTCTGTTCAGCAAACCCTATCAAGATATAACATGCTAGCTTTTTGATTGGTTCCCCATTCAAAATGTTCTTTAATCTCATCAGTAAGCGCAATCAAGTTGAATTTATCTCCATCAACAACTATGTCCCATTCCTTCCCATCGCAAACCACTTCGACATCACCCTTTCGAGTATATGATTGCATAGTAATGCATACCCAATATGCCGAAAAGGGATCAACCCTGCCATAGCAAGATTGATTCCTATAGTTAGCACACACATTCCTAACCCCTATTTCAAAGAACAATGTGATTTGTGATTTGGTTGTAGAACAATCTTACCAAAGAGGGATGTCGTCTGGAGCAACCATCTAAACAGTCTATCAAAAAGAGTCTAACAAAAACACATACCTGCTTCAGAAACCACAAAAAACAAACAAAGAACATTTCTTCAGATCTAGGTTGCCCCAGTCAAAAACCCAACCACAAATTCGTCATTGCACATACCGTGAGAGAGCCTTGAGCATGCAGCCGCGATATAGCCGCCAGCCGCTAGCAGTCGCCGTCTCCCCTCTGCTTGCCGCCGCCGGCACCGCCGCCGCCGTCGCCGTCACCTTTCCCCTTTCTCTTCACCTCAAGCAGTGATACCAGTGCAGGACAAATTGAGTGGGCCTTGCTATACAGATAGAAGAAGGGCAATTTGGTCTTTCTATCTGTTGACTAACAGCAAAACACTTCACTGGATGGATGAATGCGACGGAAGTGCTACGGGACGAAGGAAAAACGGTGGCCTGTGCTTCTCGCTGAAAGAGAAAAATTTGTGTGCTATTTTTTGGTACCGATTTCTTTCCAGTGCTATGGATCGAATTTTCTCATTATTCTGCACTATAAATTGAATAGGGTATATTTGTCTTTTTATCTATTTGCATGGAGCGTAATTTTGTAAATGCGCGTTTCTCACTTAGTCAGATCCGGCCTTTAGGCGCTCAGTCAAAGCGAATTTTTCTCGAAGCCGTGCGCATGGGCGACCGCCGTCGCCGACTGCCTCTGTGAGCACGCCGCGCTGCGCGGCTGTCGACAACCACAATCGGCGCCGCCGCCATCGTGAATCGATTCGATTTCCCTCCCCCTTTCTTCATCGAAAACCTAGTTCTTCCAAAAATCCCCAAATCATCGGGTCTGCGGGAGGCAGCACCGGCGGGCTGCGGAGGTTTGCGGGAGGCGGCGGGGCAGTTCATGGGGCTCGTCAACTCAGCCAACAACCGTAACGTGACCAATCACCTCTTCGCCGTGGAATTCGACACCATCCTCAACTTGAAGTTCAACGACATAAGCGGCACCTTGTCTGCGGGAGGCGGCAGGCATGCAGAGCTGCAGAAGGGCGCCGGGAAGAAAGCGTGCAGCTGCGGCAGCTCAGAGCGGCAAGGGCAGCTTGGCGGCAGCATGTGGCATCGGCAGGGTGGCATAATTAGCATAACTAATGTAATTAGCATGGTTATATGCCAATATAACTAATGTATGAACAATTTTGTGACTACTATCCATTCAACTCCCACGTTCCAGTCTTCCAAAGAAGGCCTTGAAACAAGAATGTTCATACTCCAAAACCATTAACGTCGTTTCGAACTTTACACGATATATTAGAGAATCCAATTTAACAGCACAAATTTTTGGAGCAATGCAGTATAGAGTTGGGCTGAAATAAACAGCTGTTACAAGCTCAAATTACGCGGATGACGAGATCCAGAAAAACACAACCGAAGGAAAATTCATCCGATGGAAATAAATCTCTATTTTAAATGACTAAACAACCCTTTTTCAATTTTTAATAAATACCAAATCTACCCTATCATATACTGGTAGTATATACTTCAAGTAGAATGTACTGTAAAAGTTCTCTAACTACAATGCAGCTTTGGGTCTTAACTATATAGAAAGAAGGGATGAGAATAGTCCTTGGATTATATTGGCGAGCCGATATATAGGAATGGGAGACAACAGGGAATCATGCTGATGCTCCCATCACTGTCTTTTCCATTCACTGTCAAAGCACATAACTGTCTGTCAAACATCGTGTTTAGGGTAAAATATGCATCAGCGGCATCCAGGGATTACTAGGGAAGTACGCTGTCTGAACTTATGCTATATATCAAAGAAGGGAGTGCAATCCTTCAGTGACCTATGGCTATTGTGACGCAGAGAGAAGACAATTGTACTGTATTGATATCGAGTATAGTATCTACATAGAGCTTTAGTATTCGTTCCAAGCCAGGGGATAAGAGAGGTATAAAGAAATTTGTGTTTATAGTGGGCCTCATCTCTGGGGATAAGAGAGGTATAAAGTTATAAACACACTAATGGTATAATGACCGATTCCAACCTCTCACCATTATTTACTATTTCAAGAAAGATTGTGATTTACCTTTTTCCCTATCAAAAAAAAATGTACCTACTTTAAAAGGTATTATGGCCCATTAAGATAAGAAAACCAATTATACACAATCGTAAGAACACATCTTGGATGTGCAAATTTTAGTTGCTTGACAAATAGCAAAAATCAATATATTCCTAACAAGTGAAATATAGCAAAACTTACATTTTATGTTTTGCTTGTTGTTTTACTTATTTCAGTGAACATTCTTGCAGCTTGGGCTTTTGGACGGCTGGACCTGTCAATCAACATTGAAACTAACATACATTTACAGTTGTACACAATAACATGCCATGTGCCATCATCAATGCAATGACATAGTTACGTTGTGTACGTCACCACCCAGCTGATTCTAAGTTCAATTCTAATTTTAGCACTACATTTACGACATCCAGCTATCGGACCAATATATTCATTTGGAAGGTGAGCACAAAAAAATGGCTAGCTTTTTTTTTCAATAATGGAAGCTTTATTAAAACACCGTCAAATACATCGAGATGATACATTTCAACTGAGTCCACTCCTGGCCTCTGCATGAGATGCACACAGAAAAAAAAAAAGCTCTAGCTAGATTGGATGCCATATGTTTTCTAGCTTTTCTAAAATGTGATGGATAACACCACCGATCATCCTTCTCATCTCTAGACCGTGTAATAAGTTTGTCCATCTCTTACAAAGTTAGGATACCAAATGCCAACATGTGTGTAGATAGACTGTATATATACAACACATGCATGCAGCCCACCATAGGAAAGGGAGACACCGAGAAATCTGGATGTGCTGCACGGTTCATGATGAAATAGGACACCTCATTTGCCTGCACGGAAGGTGTAGCTAGGTTTTGTTCGGGTCAATTAGCCACATTCTACTCAGTTGCCAGAAGCAAAAGATGACTCGGTTTCAAAAAAAAGAAGCAAAAGATGACTCGGTTTCAAAAAAAAAGAAGCAAAAGATGACACTTTATGCAGCATGGCAGAAGACATGCTATGCCAAATGCCACCCCATGTATATGACATGCTATGCCAAATGCCACCCCATGTATATAGGTAGACACCAGACAGTTTAATCTACAGTCCGCCATATGGGGAAGGAATTTAATTAGAGGACTTTTACGGTACAATATACTGCAAGTATATATAATCTAACTGTGTAGATTGACACTACTACACGTGAGATTTTCCTGGACGCCGGCTCCATTAGCTTCCAGGCGGGCCATAAGTGGCTCCGCATGGAACAAACCGAAGGCCGGCGCCGGGGTTAGGGCCGCACGGGATAACGCATTAAGCCGTGCAGCCCACGTAAGCCGACCGTCTGCGATGGTGGGGGGGGCATATAAGCCCCAGCCCGACCGTTGCCATGATATGCTGGCGTTTTCTCTCTTCTAAACCTCCACAAATTATGGGGGAAGGTTTTCGACCTCAAATCTTTGATTGGGTTCTATATAAAAAGTAGAGCTTGTTCTCCTCCTTCATTTGCTTCCATTTTTGTCAGTTTTCGTTGGTGCAATGCGAAGAAACTTTCACTTTTATAAATGGAATAGTGTAGGCACTTGTTTGTTTTTTTTTTATTTTTTAGCTAATATATAATAATTCCATTACATGTTTTTAAAAGTATTTAGTAGCTAAATTGAAAAGTTGGGTTTACCTCTATTAAAATTATTTTCATTCAGATGAAAGGACGATTTTTTTAATTTTTTAGAAATGGACAATATTTTATTAATGCTTAAAATTCCTGTACGGTGGAAACTTTTAATTTACTATGTGATTAGTTCCCTCCATTTAAATACACTCATTTTTGAATCGGGCATGGATGTATTAATGACAAGCTGTATTGTAGGTCATGGATCGGACATGGATGTACAACACGAAAAGAGCTCATCCTACGTTCTTGAAGGAAGCAGGCAAATTTGTTGAGCTGGTAAAGGCACATGTTGTGAGGGAGAATATGAGGGGCATTTTTTGCCCATGCAAAGATTGCAAGAATGAAATTTTGCTGCAAGATCCGAATGAAGTATTGTCGCACAACATAGAGCGAGGATTTAAGAAGGGTTACGAGATATGGACTTTTCACGGGGAAGTCGGTGGTCATAACGAAGAGTTTGATGATTTCTGCTTTGATGATACAGAAAATTTTATATTCGAAGACATGTCACAGGGAACCATCCCGGAATGCGGTGGCTCTGGTATAGACAATGTAGGTATTGATTTTGATCTGGAAGATATGTTACGGCACGTTGAACCAGATGTCCTAACTGGTAGAACACGAGGGTTGGACAATTGGGAAGCGTTGGAAAAAGCAGCGAAGGAGCTTCGTTACGACGAAGCGAAAGGATGCGACAAGGACTATACGGTGTTGCGCTCGGTGCTTGAACTTCTCAGATTGAAGGCCAAACATGGATGGTCGGACACTAGCTTCAATGATTTGATGGATCTTTTGAAAGTTATGCTTCCTAAGTCGAACCTCCTGCCGACGAACACATATCAAACGAAGAAACTGATATGTCCATTATCTCTATGTGTTCAGAAGATCCATGCATGTGAAAATCATTGCATACTGTACCACAAGGAATTCGCGGATTTAGACTCTTGCCCAACATGTGGGATGAGTCGGTACAAGACAGGCAACGGAGTCTCCGATGGAGAGGTGGTCGACCAAGATGCACTGGTGGATGAGAAGAAAAAGATTCCCAGCATGGTGATGTGGTACCTGCCAGTGAAAGATCGCCTGAAGCGGCTATTTTTGAATCGTACCGATGCCGAGTTGATGAGATGGCACCAAGAGGGTAGGAAAAATGACGGTAAGATCCGACACCCCGCCGATGCTCGACAGTGGAAAAACTTTGATGCACTACACCCGGAATTTGCAAAGGTCCCGAGAAATGTAAGGTTTGCCTTGAGCATGGACGGAATGAACCCGTTCGGTGACCTAAGCAACACACACAACACCTGGCCAATGCTGCTAACCATGTATAACTTGCCTACATGGATTTGCCAGAAGCGAAAGTATATTCTTTTGTCTGTCCTTATACAAGGTCCAAAACAGCCTGGGATTAACATTGATGTGTTTATGGAACTATTGATGGAGGACATGCAAGAACTGTGGAAGGAAGGGTTACGAATGTGGAACGAGTACCGTAAGGAACATTTTACTCTATGCGCCATCATATTCGTTACGATCAACGACTTACCGACGAACTTTTCGCTCTCAGGCCAGTTTAAGGGGAAATTCAGATGTCTCATATGTATCGACAAGACGTCGTACAAGTACCTCACCTCCTCAACCAAGGGTGTGTACATGCGTCATCGTCGGTCTTTACCTCTGTGGCACAGGTGGCCTGCGATGGCCAGATTATTTGACAATACAGTAGAGAATGATCTAGCTCCTGAAACACGAACTGGTGGCTCTGTCTTCGAGCTGACAAAGGACATTAAGGTTGTGTTCGGCAAGCCAAAGAAGAAGGCCGTTAAGAGGAAGAAACGTACGGATTAGGAAAAAATAGATGCACCTGTAGAGGAAAGTAACCTTCCTTTCAAGAAGCACTCAATATTTTTCAGGTATCTGGATTACTGGAAAGACCTGGAGGTTCGTCATTCCATCGACGTAATGCACCTTGAGAAGAATGTGTTTGATAGCACCATTGGCACTTTATTGGACATCCGAGTAAGACGAAAGATGGGTTGAAGTCCCGTACCGACCTCGTCAATTTGGACATAACGAATGAGCTTCACCCAAAAGAGCTGCCAAATGGGAAGATCGATATTCCTTCGGCGTGCTACTCACTAACTCTAGAAGAGAAAAAAGTTTTATGTAGATGCTTGCATAGTGTGAAAGTCCAGACTGGTTTCTCTGCAAATGTTAGAAAACTTGTATCTTTGAAAGATTTGACCATCTCTGGGTACAATGCTCATGACTGTCACAAGATGTCAACAGTCTTCCTACCAATTGCTATAAGAGCGGTCAAGCCATTTCACACTCGGTTAGTGATAACAAAGTTGTGCTACGTTTTCAATCGAGTATCACAGAAGGTTTCTGATCCTGAAGAGTTAGGCCCCCTTCAAATATTTGCAATCGAGACAGCATGCCAGCTTGAGATGTTTTTCCCTCCAGCTTACTTCAACATGATGGAGCATCTGATTCTCCACATCGTACCTCAGATTATCGAGATTGGTCCCTTATACCTACACTAGATGTGGGCGTACGACAGGTACATGTCGGTCCTGAAAGGTATGTCCGTAACCGAGCTCCTCCGGAGGGATCAATGATAGAAGGGTACACAACTGAGGAGGTGTGTCACGTCCCAAAACGACCCTAAAATATATCCTTTAAATTATGCCTAGAATAATTAAAATCCAACTAAAAGCCTCCAAAATTAAAATGTGCAAAGTTAAAAGTCAAACAAGGCTTGGAAGATTTTTGTATATTTCCTAAAAGCCTAAAATGTGTAAATAAATTTTAGTGGAATTTTCAGAGCACAAATAATAATTATCAAGAAATAAACAAAGTTAAAATAATTTTATAAAATGAAAAACCCTAAAACAGTCATTCCCTCTATTTGGGCCGAATCCGGCCCATCTTCCTCCCCCTCTCTCTCTTCCCCCGAGGCCCACTCGGCCCCCTCCCCGTGCGCGCGCCGCTAACGGGCGGGCCCGCATGCCACCCTCGCTACGGGTGGGGCCCACCCGTCATCCCCCTCCTCTCGCCGCTCCCGCCGCTCCCTCCACTCGTGCCTAGCGCCGCCGCCGCCGCCAAATCCGCCGCGCCCAGCCGCTCCCGTTCAAAATTGAATGGGGGGAATTATTCCCCCCGATTCCCTCTCCCTTTCCCCCCATTTTCCCCTCTCTCTGTCTCCCTCGGATTCGCTTGGAAACCGCCCCCGTAATCTCGTCGGTGCCATTGATGGCGGCCAGGTCTCCTACGCCATTTCCTTCCCCTCCGGCCGCCCTCTCAAACTCCCAACCCTATATAAACCCTCCCCGAGCTCCCCACCACCGTTTCTGCCACTCGCCGCCCCTTCACCTCGTCGGATTCGCGCTCGCGCCGTCGCCCTCTCTTTCCGCCGTCGCCGCCGAGCTCCGGCTGCTCTCCGTCGCCACCTCGGTCCTCCACCTGCCCTGGCGCCGCCTCCCTCGGCTTCGCCGCATCCTCGCGGACCTCGTCCACCCCTCCATTTCGATCGCCGACCGCCGGAACGCCGACAACCCCGTCGACCGGAGCCGCGCCACCGTCTCCCTCCGCTAAGGCCGCCTCTTCCATCGCTGCCGTCACCCAGGGTTAGCCAAGGACCGCCGCCTCTTTTCACCCTCCCCTTCCCCTCTCTCGGCAGCCGCTCCGCGCCTATGGTCGCCGCCAGCGACCATAGGGGTGCGAGCGCCGCCCTCCGCCGGCCGTGCCGACCTGGCCGCCTCCGGGCGCGCCGTGTGGGGCCCGGCCGTCAGTCGCACGCGTCCTTGGGTGCGGCTGACGCATGGGGCCCACGGCACCGGTCGGTGTGAGCCTGGGTGCGCCCGGTCCACCGTGGACCGTGAGGCTGCCGTATGGGCCCCACTCCCGTGGCCCGGTCCGCGCGCCCCGTCCTCTCGGCTGACGCAATAAACTATATTTTTAATTAAAATTTAAATGAAGAAATTCACAAATATTCACATTAAGAACATATAAACTTCTAATGGCCATATCTTGGTCATTTGAACTCGAAATTAGACTGTTCAAGGCTCTAATTTTTCCTTAAGAAGTCAAGAACCCATTTTTGTGCTTTGTTTCTATTTGTTATATGGAGTTTATTAGAGTAAAAGCTTTTTTCTTTCCGTTGGTCGTGTAGACGTTGTAGCTTTGGAAGATCCGCTCTATGTGGAGGTTGAAGCCGACGTTTGGGAAAGCGAGCAAGGCAAGTCACATCTCCTTTGAACATATTGTTGTCCTATGCTTTAAAATTATTTTGTTTTAAACTAATGCATTATCGCTTTATTTAAATTCCTGCGTTATCACTGTTTTACTTAGCCATGCCTATTTACCTTTGTTATGACCTTATTATTATTGTTATTGTTATTACTACCTTGTTCACCCGAGAATAACCAAAACCCCACTGGTGTGTACTGTATAATGGTCTTGCTAGTACCAATTTTAGGTAGATGCTTCGCCATTTAAATTAGACAAACTTTAGGTGCTTTTATAACTCTAGACTTTGGGAGTTCTCATATCATTTGTGCATTATGGAATGGTTGGCTTATGTGGAATGGAGTACACACACACCCTCCTCTATTCAAACCCCCCAAAATGGTTTTAGGCTAGGCTCGAGGTGCATGGTTTTGATAGTCGCACCTCGGCCACTATAAGGACCGGTCTTCGGGCCTCTATTGTAAAGCACTACCGTACTTCCACATGTCTAGTGGGTAAGGCGTAGTTTGTGGCTTAGTCTGGTCATAGGAAAAAGTACACGGATAGAGATGGACGAAGTCGGGGCTCGATGGACATCTCTAGGGCAAATGAAGGCTACACAAGCTACGGCCCAGTAGTTGAGATGTCATGGCACAGGGCCGGTGTCCTGCTACTAGGGGCTCAACCTTGATTACCTGTCCCGGGATTCCGGCTGTAGCCAGGATTGGGTCGGTACTCTTGTTTATGGCTAGGATGGGTTGGGAACTATGTCACATCTTCCGTCCGTATGCCGTGGTGGTATGTGGCGCGTGTTTGCACGTGAGGAAGATGTGTCTTGTGGGTAAAGATGTACACCTCTGATCAGAGTATAATCTATTCGAATAGCCACGCCCTCGGTTATGGGCAAGCCTAGCAATGTACCCAAGTTAGTGGTTTAATTCTTAAAACTTGCTTAACAACTAAAATGTGAAATGGTTGGCCTAGGTTGGCTTCGGATGAGCTAGGACCTGGGTCTGGTTGCCAGTTCGGTCTAAATCATCATAGGACTTGAGTTAAGGCAGGTTTGTGTGGGTTCACGGCCTTGATTAATAACACTGTATAGCTCTAGGATCGTCTTTACAAAATAGCCCTGAGCAACTAAAGGTCTTCTAAATGCTGTTACTGCAAATCCTAGCCCCTATACTATAACCCCTTGTACGTGTTACTGCACCGACCACCTCCCCCTCGCTGCCGGCCTCAATGACCCCACTGGCCTCCTCGCCGAGCACGTCCCCAAGACAGCGCCTACGAACTACCCCAAGCCGGCGCCGACATCTCCCCCAAGCCGCCGGTGACATCTCCTCCAAGCAAAGGCCAGCCACCTCCACCCCAAGCCATCGGCCTCCTCCTCCCCAAGCCGCCGGTAAGTGTTTAGCTGTTGATTTGTGATGATTTCCGCCAGCCTCAATGATTTGTGATGTTAAGCTGAAATATGTGATATAATGTGATGTTGATGCCGATTTAGATGATTTGTGATGTTGATGCCGATTTAGATGATTTGTGATGTTGATGTCGATTTAGATGATTTGTGATGATATTTAGATGATTTGTGATGATGTGTGATGTTGGATAGATGTTGAGATGATGGTGATATTAAGGATGTGCTTTTAGAGTAATTAAAGGGACTTTGTTAATAAATGGACTTCGCTACATTATGGAATTTGTGATGGAGTTGTGAGTTTTACATTTTAGAGTATTTATGATTTAATTAAATGGACTTTGTTATAGTATGGTATTTGATATGGAATCGTGATTCTAGGGGATGTTAGTTACATATGTGGTTGACTATGATTTAATTAATTAGTGAGATGGAATTTTATTATTGATGATAGAGATGTCAATTGTATTATTGATTTTTCTTTGTTTTGATGATATGATGGCTATGTTTGTGATGTGAATAGATGACCTTTGTTAATTTAGGATAAATTTTTATTCACGTTACATCTATGAATTTTGTTGATTAGATCGATGGCTAAATATGTGCGAATAGATGACCTTTGTGAAATTAGGTTAATTCAGTGCATATAAGTACGTTATCATGCGGATTGCTATAATACGAAGTGTTCCGGTTTCCAAGTTGGCTTGGTCAGGTTAGTTCCTGGACGGAACCGACCAATGCACATTGGCAATCACAACATTACGTTAAGAGGTTTAGTGCAATATGTCTAGACCTTAGGGGTTTGGTTTCCTGTGTCTTGTACATACATCGGCCTCGTCGACAGATGTTTAGCGACAATGTGAGCAATGTCGAGTGGGATACCGATGGTGAGTCGAGACAACTGCACTGGCCTTCTTGAACATAGATGTGTCCGGTTGGGCCCAGATGGCACGAACAATCCCCCTCATGAAGAAGCTGTCGGAAAGGAACCGGCGTCGAGCAAGGAATCGTGGCGCACACCGAGCGACCTGTTTCAGCTAGAACTAGCACAAATGTAAACTCAACGACCTAAGGATGATCCGGATTATATTCATATCGAGCAGGCGGTGATAGTTGAATCATGTCCAATGACTTAAGCATTGTTAACATTCCCCGTCCTAGCGGTCTAATGATTTAATCGTGCAGATGGCTACCTGTCGTTGCTTAACCGTGCAGATAGCTACCTGTCGTTGGTCGAAACGAAATGCCGTCAGGGCTGAACCTGAGTCGGACACCGCCACCTCGGGACCACAGCCAACGGACACGACGACGAGTGCTAGAGCACGTCCAAAGAAAAAACATGGCGATAGGAGCAGGAACCTGATGCCGAATGAGACGTACTACATTGCTGCTCTCAACGATGATGGCAAACCCGTCGAGCCACAACATGTCATGGCGAAGTTTAGCACTGCATGCAGCACGCTGGCAAGACTTCATGGGCCTCTCAACATGGACGAGTGGAAGAACGTTAGCATACACATCAAGAACTTAATGTGGGAAGGTCTGCAGGAGCACCTCATTTATCAGCCAGGGTCAGAGGCACTTAGCAGGAATTTTGCACTTCAAACAATTTCCCATCACTGGCGACAGTGGAAGTTGGACATGAACACCCAATGTGTTCAGAAGAATAAGACTCCATTTGAACAATGGGGCACCATTTCGAGAGACGAGTGGGACAAGTTCGTGGCCAAGATGACAACGCCTGAAGCTCTAGAAAGGAGGAAGAAGATGTCGGACCTGGAGAAAAACATATATCCGCACAGATTGGGGTCAAGTGGATACGCTGGTCACGAGAAGAAATGGTGAGCTAGGGAGGATAAGTTTGCAACTGAAGGCAAACCTTTGATGGTGCAGCCCCTAAATAAGCGAACTAGAAATTGGGTGTGGGCACGAACTTCGGGGCAAGTGACATATGAGGGTGAGATGTTGTTGGACTGTCCTGACATCCAGAACGTGACCACATCTCTCAAACAGATCGTCGAGAAGGAGAAGGCCAGGGAGTTCATTCCACGACGGGCGCATGAAGAGCTAACCGAAGCTTCGGGAACTGCCAAACACTCCGGTAGAGTTAGAGGACAGTCTTGCAGGACTAATTGGAAGGTAGGGTTTCCACAGGAAATTGAAAGTTACAAGAAGCGGGATGCCTATAAGGCGAAGATGCGTCAGGAAATCACAGACCAAGTAACCAAACAAATCACCCAATAGTTCTACAGTCTTGCCGCACAACATCCTCAACCCTTCCCAAACCTGGTTCCACAAGGCTCGTAGTCAATGCAAATCCCAAGCTCTGTCGGGTCAGTAGAAAATACAACCTACCCGGTAGATAGTATCACTGGTCCTACACCATGCAGCCTTGTCGTTCTTATAGGGAGAGCGGGAAAAACAAAGGAGGTTGGGTCCGGATTGGCGAGACCAGGGAGACAGTTCCATAACAGCCCAATTCCGGCGGACTACGCAAGGGTCCATGTGGCATGGCTTAATGCCGATCAGATGTCGTTGGAGCTTGACATCCCAACACTAGAGGGGATTGAACTTATCGGAGATGCGGTGAACCAGTTCATACTCTGGCATCGTCGAGACATCATCCTCACGGGACAGTGCGCGTCGATGACCCCAGCACCATTGGTGCCAAATACGGCTGCCCCTCCTGCACCGCCATCCCCTCAGAATTCCACAACCCCACCCGGATCTCCACTCCCACGAATATCACCACTTAGAGGTCGTTCTCCACCTCCAAAACAAGCTGCACCTGACTCCCCAACTCCCCTACCTTGACAGTCATCACCTGCTCCGCAGTCGTCTCTTACTCCACAATCTGCCAATGTGCCACCTCCCTAGACAGACACATCAAAGGAGCAACCAAGTACCTGCGAAGCCCGCAAGCTCATACATGTTACGATTTCCACGTACAACAAGGATAAAATGGCAGAGTAAGAGACGTGGATGGTTTTGCAGTCTTTCAGGGGTCGCGGCGGTCCGCTAAAGCCACGTGAACCTGATCAGTATTCAGACGCACCGAAGAACGTAGTAGGTCATACTGACAAAAATGCAATCTTGGACCTTCGATGAAGTACCAAAGGAGTATGAATATGGCAAGCCGTTCTTGCCGTACAACTTAATGTGTGAACTCCCATGGCCAATGAGGTTGTTGCATGACTAGTACTCTATCCATGTCCCGGGATGATTACTGTGCATGTCCCATGGCCAATGAGGTTGTTGCATGACTAGTACTTGCATGGCCAATGAACTCCCATGGTCTCGGGATGATTACTGTGCATGTCCCGTAGGGCGCTTTCAAGGATGAACCTAACGGAAATTTCGCCATCAGTTTCAAGGACCTGCACACTTTCTTTAAGATGGATACAATGCATATCAATCTCGTCGGCACGTGGTGTCTGTAAGCTTTCCATGTAGTTCGTTATTACCCAATGTGTGGCGATAAAAATGTTAGTTATTCTAACTTCCAAATTTCTTAAGGTCACAATGGGTAGACTCCCAAAGAACGGGGGCCTCAATTGCATATGTAAACCCAATGTTGGTTTGCGAGACGGCCCACACGGTGCGGATATCGGAGAATAGTGCGGTACTAAAGAATAAGACAGACGAGGAGAAAAAAGATTACGTCGAACGTCTGCATAAGAGAAAGATGGCCGAGTGTTAACAACCAAATTTGGTAATATCAGCATCAAAAGTGAAGATGGGATCGAAGCGGAGTCGGAGATAAGGATTGTTGCGGGAACAGAGTAAGGATCGGCTGGAGTCCAGATCGGCTATGACTAGAATCGGCTAAGTCTGAATCAGACTGGGTTAGGTGATACAGCCGATTCCGACAATACGACTTGTATCCGATATTGGGTTTGAGTTGACGTGCTTCAAGATGATTGTCATACATGGATAGAGTCCTGAGAAGGCAATTGTATCTATTAATTAGGATGCTTTCTGTAATTTCCTTATAGATATGTTTAGGGCAAAAGTCTGCCGCAAAGACTTATGGTATCTTAGAGTTTGTTAGAGATAATAGTCGTGTCTGGTATGGACATATCTTGTAATTCTCGGGTATAAATAGACCTTGAGCCCTATGTAATTTTTAACCAATGTTCTAAAAATCGGCCCTAGGCGCCGCCTAGGCGCCCATTAGGCGCTAGGCGCCGGGTAGCCGCCGCGATTAGGCATTCAATGGTGCATTAGGCGGTTAAATTACTTAGGTAGTGTTTTATTGCTATTTTAGTGTTATATAGTCTAATTTCTATGCAATATGCCTACTAATTTCTTGAATTTAACTATTTGACCCGACCTAGGCGCCCGCTAGGCGCCGCCTAGGCGGGGCCTAGGCGCCAATTAGGCGCTAGGCGCCCCCTATCCGCCCAACTAGCGCCTAGCGCCTTCTTGAACCATGTTTTTAACACACACGTTCAATACAATCTCGGCGCATCGCCACCCTTTTTGCTTTAGTTTTATTTCGACGAGTTCTTGCTTTCGGGTTGAGCTGCATCGGTTTCGATCTTCAACAAGAGGTAAAACTTGTTATGATGGATTGTGTTCTCGGGATTAGTGCTTCCATCTTTACGACACTCTAATCTTGTCTATGTAATTCGTCAAGTTATCATATATCTTACATAATCTTCGACAATATAGTCATCTAACCTACAATCGGCTAACATCTGTCGACAGAAGGCAGCCGATTAGGTTAAATAGCGACGTTGACCTAGATTATGTAAGATATCTACCACTTCATGAAACATCCAGCGGCTTGATTGTCTAGATATTGTTCTTCTTTTCATACTTAATGCTGCATCAGTTGAATTTGATCTATTAAGTCGTGCTTAGAATTTCAATCTCTAGCCTGCCTTCTGGTTGCCGATTAGGGTAGTATCGGAGTTTCAGCCGATCTTATCTGATTTAACTACTTTTACCTTATATGCTCGATTGATATGTTAGATCTGCCCTTTATATTAAGATTTTGCTGCGTTTAAGTATATTAAGCTCCTGTTTAATGTATTCTACTTGCTTTAATATCTTAATATAGAGTGGTATCGGAGTATTAGCCGATACATGCTAGATCTATCTGATCGGCTATGCTATGAACATATATAATCCTATTATTAATATATATTTCCATTTAAGTGATTTATACTGTCTCGGCAAGGTGACCGATCTATCCCAATCACTTGATTTAAGTATATATCGATATAAGGATTACATATGATTAATATCTCCAGCCGATCGAGTAGATTTAGTTCTGATTTGTGTATTAATACTTGCCGATCGATGTACATATGACATCGGTATAAGATAAATGGTATGTCATCGGCATCTAGCCGATCGGCTATCATTTATAGATTTAACCACGAATTCTTTGTCTCTGTTTATTGTTGATTACAGGATCAAATCAACTGTCATGCTCATACATCCGAAGGCGAGCTTTGGACCTGCACAGTAGTTAAGCAGATCTCCCAGGCCTCGTGTTTTCTGTCAACACCGAGGTGGAAAATTACTTGGCTCACTCAATGCTCACGCACTCCAACAAACAAGTCATCGTGGTCCCCTACCACTTTGGGTAAGCAACTTCCACATCGTTCCGTTCACATATTGATAACCGCACATTAAAATATGTCTTACGTAATTTCATAATCCGTGTTTGCAGCATGCACTATATACTATTCCTTGTCTATCCAACGGACCAAATCGTCATAGTTCTTGATCCGGCAGACTATGACAAGCAGGCGTACATGGAGTTCCTATGCTTGCTAAACTTGTAAGTTCCAAGCAAACCCCCAACATTCTGTACAGATCATTTGTAATGTGTAGAGTTAGCATAATTAATTAATTTATCTTTGTAGAGCACATGGCCGTTATAGGAAACTTGGCGGGTTCGTAAAGAATCCAAGTAGAGACAAACTCTACATAAGGGGAAGTTGGCCGGTATGTCAGCATTTATTTGGTATGTATATCACGATAGTAAGTTCTTACTACTGACGTGTCCACTGTTCTTATGTAGTGTTACAAGCAACCGAGCTTGTCGAACCTATGCGGATATTACATGTGCGAGATGCTCAGGGTCAGTGGGAGATACAGAACTGAGTTTACAGATGTAAGTCCTCATGCCCTTAGATATTGCAAATATTTCATTTAAGTTGATTGTAACATAAATCATTTGTCTTTTACATTCCATAGCTCCCGAGCATCCCTTATAACGCAAGCCGGTTCGATCAGAAAACGCTTATCAACTTATGCACGGACTTTTGCCGGTTCATTCGTCGCGACATCTGTAACCATCTAGGAGAGTTCCACGATCTTCATAGCGAACTTGCTATGGACCCCAAATTCAAGAACCTAAGGGAGTGGGAGAGGAAACATGCTATGGACTAGAAGGTTTATTTGTCGCTAGGAAACTTGTAATATTACAAACACTATACATTCTATGTAATTTGAACATGTTGAGAGAATCCATTATATGCCACTGACTTTGTCACATGTCTACGATTTATCATCGACTTTATCACGATCTACAATATACCATCGACTTTTGCTTAACTTCTACGATTTACCATCGCCGTCCGGTTAGCCTCCGTTAGTACTGTACAATTTTGTCCAAATGACCGAAATACCCCTAGGACAAAAACTTCCAAAATTTGGATAACAACTTCAAAATATCATATTATAAACATAAGATTGTAAACAATCAAAATTTGGCCAAAAACTTAAAAATCTTATATTTCAGAATTTTTATCCAAATTTTGAAAGTTTTTGTCCCAGGGGTATTTTGGTCATTTTGAAAAATTTGTACAATACTCATGGAGACTAACCAGACGGTGATGGTAAATTGTAGAAATTAAGCAAAAGTTGATGGCATACTATAGAACGTGATAAAGTCAGTGGTAAATCGTGGACGTGTGACAAAGTCAATGCCATAAAATGGATTCTCTCATGTTGATGTTTATAATTGAGCTCGGTTAAATTTCGGCTAATTTTACATCTATTATCCCGTGCAGTCAAATTATACCAACCGCACGGGATAATAGCTTATCCCAGACGGCTAGCATGTGCTAAGGAAACGGCACGAATTATCTCGGGCGGTCGCCCTAGCACATGCCAGCCGTGAGGGATAACCTATTATCTCGTGCAGTCGGTATAATTTGACTACACGGGATAATAGATTATCCCGTGCGGTCATCCTTATTGGACCGCACGGGATAATCGATGACCGCACGGGATAATCTATTATTCCGTGAGGTCGACCCGCCCGCACGCGAAAATATCGATTTTCCCAGACGCAGCGCTGCAGTCAGGCCGGTCCATCGCACGGGAAAATAGATCCAACCGCCCGGAAAAATAGTGTCTGTAGTAGTGTGATTTTATTTTTTAGTTAATTAGATTGCAGCATAAAGTTTGAAAGGGTAATTTTGTCTTTTCTTTGTTATTCTATCATCAAATCGTGCTATCGTCACGTGCTTCATCATCATGGCGCTTAGGATGCTCCTCCCCTAGTGCACGATAAGATCCAGGACCGGGTACTCTCAATTAGATTCAATATGAACCAAAAATTACTAAAGTGTTATTTTATTTGCTATCAAATTCCTAACATACCCTTCTATATACTGCTAGTATATACTAGGAGTATATTGTAAAGTAAAAGTTCTCTTGAATTAAGGCATGCATGGATGAAACATGAGTAATGTTTCAGCATCATGCTACAAATTGCCAAAATTGCAGAAGGAATGTTAAGCATGAATACTGTTCTACAGGGTTTGCAAGCTAGGCCGAACCATCTACCACGACTTAGATTGAATGATATGGTGAATGACATCCAATTTAAGACTAAATACGGTGTTCATCCAACAGGCAGCGGAAGCTCGGTAGTAAGAGATCAGAAATTTAGAATTAAGTTTAGGATTCAACAATTTGCAATTTTGCACTAAGCTTCTCAAACTTTTTCTTTGTTCTGCGATGGTCGAAGCGTTGAGCTGATTTTGTGAAAAATATGTTGTTCAATGATTTCCTGGTTGATAATAAGGTATCAAGGTGAAAGCGGATGGACAGTGAACATATACATACATGTGAACCCAAGATAAGTTCTAAAGCAAAATTGATGTACATGTTATAGTGGTAATTTTTACAAGGCAAATTTTGCTACAGGACACTTCGACTTCGTAGTTTTAGGCGTGGGACACCACCCGAACTCACTTTTGGGTGAAATACTCCATAAACGTGGTAATTTTCCAATGGACACCGCGCCGATTAAAATAATAATTTCCGGTTGAAGAGGAGAGAGAAATCGCGTGAAATATCAAAAATACCCTTGGGCCCACATGTCAGCTATCCCATCTCTTCTCTTCTCTCTCTATCTTCACTCCATAACGCCGTCGTGCTCCCGTCGTCTGCACGTCATCGTCGCCGACCGGGAGGACCCCCGCTGCGCACGCTGCGTCCCCTCGAGGAGGAGACCGACCTCGCCGTCCTCCACCACTCCCGCCACGAGCGCCGTGGTGGCCGCTCCCGCCGTCCTTGCCATCTCCTCCGCCACAATGAGCTCGAGCCCTGGCGACCGACGCCGCTCTGTGCCGCTTCGCCACGTCCTCGCCGTCGTCCTCCGCTCCCACCCCGTGACGCTTCGCCACGTCCTCGCTGTCCTCTGCCGCTCCTACCACGAGCGCCACGGCGGCCACTCCCGCCATCCTCTGTCGCTCTCGCCACGAGCGCCGCGGCGGCCGCTCCTGCCGTCCTTGCCATCTCCTCCACTGCGACAAGCTCGAGCCCCGGCGACAGACACCGCCCCGGCCGCTTCGCCACTACAATTTAATGGATGGAATTGAATTAAGGCATGGATGGATCAAACATAGGTAATGTTTCAGCATCATGCTACAAATTGCCAAATTATAGAAGGGATGTTAAGCATGAATACTGTTCTATACAGGGTTCGCAAGCTATTCAGAACCATCTACCACGACTTAATTAGATTGGATGATATGGTGAATGACAGCCAATATAAGAGTATAAGACTGTCACGCCCAAAAATTCACTAGTAATTTCCGAACTAATTTGTGCATTAAATCCTCGTCCAGGAATCAGCCGAGGTACACAAACTGACAATTTAATATACAGATTCATCAATAATACAACATTACATACTTACAAATGAAAAGAAAACAGCAGCGGAATAACGGTCCAGCGAAGCTCTGGCTCCACTCCCATAGGCAACTCAAATGGGGTATAAGCCAAACGTCTTCTCCTTCACAACTTGTCTTCAACTGAGGTTTGATTGATTATTTCAAGGTGAACATATGACATACTCAGCAAGCCACATAGCAAATATGCAAGTGCACATGGATACCAAAGAATGGCATAATATAGGGCTCATTTGCAAAAGCAGCATTTAGCAAACATTTGAGAATTGTAAAATAGTAGAGTAATTAATCATCAATATTAATCAACACTGAACAACACACCCATGCTGCTCAGGCCCAACCATCCTGAACAACTATACCTGGCTACACAGATCTATCTCCAAACCAGGAATGTACCATTCCAAACCAGGAGCTAAATTAATTACCAACAATTATCACATTATTATTAATGAGTAGTGTGGGACTAATCACGAAAGACATTGTTCGACCCGCCCATAACCGCGGGCACGGCTATTTGAATAGTTTTACTCTGGCCAGAGGTGTACCACTGTACCCACATGACACAGCCCCACGACATGTCACCATGCGCCTCAATACCACCACGGTACCTCGGAAAGGAGCTGTGATAGACCCCTCGCATAACACAATCCACCACAGCGCACCGTTCCTGGATCATAATCACCCCCTTATAAACAAGGCATGGACTCCCCAGTGACCCCCGTGGGCTTATCTCCGTCACTTCTTAGTCTGGTGCCCCGCAATGAACCATACTATACAAAAAGTAAAGCTGTTGCCCACGATGGCTTGTGGTTGGCACGGTTAATGTTTCACAACCGAAACTCGTGAACCGGTCCTTAATTGTCATGAGCACGACCATCAAAACCATGTGCTTACAACCCACCATTATCAAGTTTTAGTTGGCACATTAATTAATTAACCAATCACGATTAGCCATCGTGAGCTACAATTAAATATCCATCATTAAGTGATAGTGAAACATTAGTTATCCCAATCATGTGCTAATGTTTGTAAGCATGGCTAAGCAATTATATCTAATATCTAGCTGAACCAATATATAAGTCCAACTAGTCAAATTGTAACCCGAGGTAATCAAGAAATAGGGTAATCAATGCAAATTGGCCATAACGAAGGAATAAGTTCACACCACCCGGTGACATTCGAAAATTAATGCACAGTTAAAATAAATAGAGAATTTAAATATAGGATCAACATGTTCAAAGGAATTGTGTTTGGGATCTGTGTGACTTGCCTTGCAATAATCTGTCTTCAATTACTCTTCTTGGATACTTCCAACGCACTCATGAACCTTCGAAACGACGGAAACGACAAGCTAACACGCAAAACGAGGAAAAAGACTAATAAAAACCAAATAAATAATACATATAAATTAAATAAACATGTAGATCATAATTTTAGATGAATTATGAGATTTGAACGGCCTCATTCTGATTTCATATGAATTAGTTACGAATTTTACAAGATTTAATTCCAATTAAACCTATTAAAGAAAAGACTATTCCAAATTAATTAAACCATTTACAAATGATTTATAACTGAGATAAAAGATTAAAGCAACCTCCGGAAATAGATTAGATTATATTTGGTAGATGACATATATTAAAAAGAAATAATATGCCATTGAAAAGAGAGAACAGATTTATATTGATTTTGGACGGCTGAGATTAATCTTGACATAGAGTTGACCAAGATTCAATGGATTAGATTGATCTAGCAAGCAAGCCTCACAAGATACCGACTCAACGAGTCAATTCTACGTAACACGGGATCACCCAGATGATCAACCGAAACCGGCGAACAGAACCGGCGGCTCTGAACGGCTCTAAGCTAAAGGACGACTCCACATGGATGAATGAACGAAACACGGGGAACTCCTCGTTCGAACGAACGAGCGAACGACTTAACAACGGCTGCGACTAAACCGGTGAGCTAGACACGATTTACGGAAAAGCCCCGGTACGGCAAACGATAGGCCGGTAGGAATTAAGGGATGCACCTTAGGCTTTGCAACTCGGCTACCGGGCAACGACAGCGAACAAACCACAACAACGACACGGCACAGCACAGCGGCCAGTGGCTCGGTGGTTGCAGTAGCGGGACGGCAACAACTTGGCACACACGAGCAGCAGCCAAACAGCAGCTAGCGGCAAGCGGTAACGCACAGCAGCAGCAACACGACTGTGGCAGGGAGCGGCACAACGGCGGCTAGGCGACTAGCGCAGCGGCGACGGCAAGCAATAACGGCACAACCGGTAGCGACGGTGCACGGGCTAGGGCTGCAGCGCGGCGAACAACAACGCAAAAGGCACGGCTACGGCTGCGACGAAGCGACTTGGCAAGCGCGGCCGATGGGTTGAAATCTAAACCAAGGAGACATGGATAGACGTCCCACTGAACCAAAGCGATCGGAGAGATAGATGACGACGGTGAACCGGCGGCAACACACGGAGACGATGACGACGCTAGGGCCAAACAAGATTAGATTAGATAGGATTAAGACCCTAGGGATAAACTACACTGGGAACGGCATAGGAGCGGCGGTTGCCGGCGAACCACGGCACAATAATGCAAACGGAGGGCACTGTGAGAAAGAGGAGGCAGCGGCGATGCTTACCAACACTTACGCAGCGATGAACGGCGAAGGAGATGGCCAGCAACGAGATCGGACGACGGCGAGGTACTGTCCACGGCGGCGACGACTTTCCGGCGATGTGCGGCGACAACGGAGGGGTGGACGGCCTTCGTCTTGGTGCTGCGATGCCGAAGGAGGGAGCAGCTCAGACCAGGGACAGCCGGGACGACGGCGAACGGCGGCTGTAGATCAAAAGACGGCGGCAACCCACTGGTTCACGGCGAGGAAGGCTTCTGGCGAGATTTCGGCGCAAGGGAACCGGCTGCCGGGCTTCTCCTCCTCCTTGCGAATCCAACGGTGGCGGCAGCGACCGAAGGAGACGATGGACGACGACGAACGGCGCGGCTGGAGGCACGGCGGCGACGGCGGCGCTCCGGTTCATGACGACGGCCAATCTCCGGTGGGATTCGGCGCAAAAAAACCAGCGGCCGGGATAGAGCTCGACTTTGTGGAGCCGAGGGAGGTGGCGGCGCTGACTGGCTACGGCCGAGGCGACGGCGCACTGCGGCTGGAGCGGCGGCCGGAGGTGGAGAGAGAAGGCGAGCGCGGGGAGAGCGTTTGCGGCGACGGTGGAGGACGGGACTTGAGGGGATAGGTAGAGTACGACGAGGGGGTCCTTTATATAGGCACGGGAGCTCGGGATCAAGCCCACATCGACGGGAAAAACTCGGGAAAATCTAGGGTTCTCGCCGGAAAAAGGAAAAATTGAACCGCGAAATTGGAAAGGATTTCCGTAGAAACTTTTGGGGATTTCTTGGGGAAATTGTAGAGGAGATTGAGAGGATTCCATTCCCGCAACTAATTTGGAAAGAGGAGCAATGGAGAGGTCGGATTTGGAAGGAGGAGGCGGCGGCAACAGGACACGGCACGGGAGACAGTCGGCTGGAGGTGGAAGATGATACTGTAGCGAGAGGGACGAAAACTAGACTTTGGCTGGGCTGAGAGGGAGGGAGAGAATGGGCTGAATTCGGCCCAAGACTAGGAAGGAAACTTTTATTACTTTTCCAAATAAATTAACCAATGAGATGATGTTTCAATTGTTAAAAATACTTCCAATTGAAACCAGCTCATTTAATTATTAATTTAACATGTGAATAATTACTGAAATATTCTTTCTATTATTAAAATTAATAATTAAGCTCTGAAAAATCCGAGAAAATTTCAGAGAGCATAATTAATCATGGAGGACTTAATACAAATTAAATCCATCCATACTTTATATTTAGGAAATTTTATTTCCCATATTTAACTTCACTTGTAAATTAATGAACATTTAATATAAATTCTATTAATAATTTATTAAATAATTTATAAATCCTGAAACGAAAATTCAGGCTGTGACAAAGACTAAATGCGGTTTTCATCCAACAGGCTGCGGTAGCCTGGTAGTAAGAGATCAGAAATTTAGAATTAAGTTTAGGATTCACCAATTTGCACTAAGCTTCTCAAACTTTTTCTTTGTTCTGCGCATCACAGATGACATATTGTCTTGTGGCAACGGTCGAAGCGTTGAGCTGATTTTGTGAAAAATATTCTGCTCATTGATTACCTTGTTGATAATAAGGTATCAAGGTGAAACCAGATAGATAGTGAACATATACATACATGTGAACCCAAGATAAGTTCTAAAGCAAAATTGATGTGCATGTTTGTCTGTTCTTGCTCATTTGTGCGGAACATCAGCATCCTCCATTTGTTCAAGAAGGGACCCGGCTCTCCATCAAGTCGGCATGATGAGTCTGGCACTCGTTCATCCGCCGACGTCCCAATGGAGGATGCTGATGTTCTGCAACGTCTCTTGAACGACGCTGACCTCGACCTTGTCGGTGATCGGGAAAGACAAGCCTACTACATTATGAAAGACCGGGTGTTTGCTCACACGCGGGCATATGATCCGGAGCTATTAAAAAAGATAGGTATGGACACTGACTTTCGTGCCATTTGGAAAGCTGTTGGATGGCAGAGATTTGTTATGGTAGATGAGTATGGTTCTTGTTTGCTTACTTTGTAATTCCTGTGCATTTTAAAAGAAATAGAAGATGGAATTTCCTTTCGCTTTTTCCATAATTAATGAATACACGCTTAAAAGAAATATAAGTAAACTTCTTTCTTTTCACGATTCCTATAAAATCGATCTTCGGAAAGGAATTTCCGGGTTTGTTGACGGTCCTTAAATTATAATATTTGACAGTCAATACTTGCATATAATGAAATAAAACATGGTATCCAATTTAGTGGTAGGTATTATTACTGATCATTTCCACTAGTGTTGGTGAAATATGTGTATGCAGGTAATTTGAGGAGAAAACACATCTGTCATGCGACAAAATGCACCTCTGCACATTCAGGACACGTTTACACGGATTGGAGGCCCCATAAGTCAATAAAAACCATTTAGAATTGAGCCAAAACATAGTGCAGGTTATTGGGGGCCCATTAAGCAACCTACCGGCCAAAGGAGAGGTCGGGAGGACACTTTTTGGGTTCGGCCGAACCAACCAGTTCAGCCGAACCCGTTCCGCGGCCGTTCACCATCTGCTTCCACGTGGACGAATTGGATTCCTCCTCTATGGTGGATGTAGGGTGTTTTGGTCATTTCCCATATACCTAACTGTCATTTGGAGCCTATATACGGAGGTCCTCATCTCACTTCAAGCACATACAACTTTAAGCTGAATTACAAGAGGCTCTATTGTATCTTTTATACATTAGAATAAAGTAGAGAGTGAGGGGAAGCTCTGGAGGAGTGCCCGGAAGTTTGGTGCTCATCCGACATCTACCTCGACGAGTGTAGCTTTCTAAGAGGAATTCTAGAGGAGTACTGGAGCTATCGATATACTCTGCTCCGGGTTCGGAGAACTTCTTCTATAAAGTAAGCATTCGTGCTCATTTCTTTTGTTATTTAATTACTTAGTCTGAGTAAGTTATATTTCCATCTTTGCGGGTTCATTGTTTCGTATTCGTACTAAGTGCTATAGTACTAGGAGTCTGAATAAAGAAGGAAGTTCCTATACAAGTATTAGAGTAGTAATTAATAACTTATAGACGTGGTGTCTCGGTTAGAGATTACCCTTATTTGTTGTGTATCCCACGGATTTGTCAGAGGTAGACGGCAGGTGGTGACAGCCCTGAATCCCATCCTAGTAATCCTCCACGTTCGGATACATCATAGAGCTATAGCCAGAACCACGCTGGCAGACCAGCAGGGGTTGGTGCCCGAAACAACATATAAGGAATTACCTTGTTTAGCATAGATAATTAAAACACATAGGATGTCCTCTCTAGCCTAGCCTACCTATCATCCATTGTTGTCCTTGGATAGTCTTAGCCTTAGGTAGATTACACACGTTCCCTGAGTTCGATATCCTTTTGGGGTCACCCGAAGGTGAAGTGCTACAGCGGTATTACGTGCGCGCTTGCGGATTTATCTATGGTCGTAAGAAATACTAACAGCATTCGAGAAAAACAGATTTTGGGAAGACATTTCTGGTGCTCCAATTTGAAAGAAACCAAGGACGAATAACATCTATAATCCTACATTTAGGCTTATGCACAAATGGATTGCTATGACTTTGTTTCCTAGAGGAGATCTTAAACCTATAAGAGAGGATGAATTGATTATCATGTTTGCCATGGTTAGAAAGATTAAAGTTGCTCCTGTGAAATGTATGATAAGGCAATAGTTAGAGAAGTATAAGATTTATTGCTCCTGTTGAGTACACTTCTCTGGTTACTCGCATAGCAAGGGGACTAGGGGTCATTAGTAATGATCAAATTGCTTATATTTATACCCCTCGTCCCTATGTTGATAAGAGTTATCTAGTGCAAGGGCATATTCTTAAACATGGAGTAGATGGATCTGTGATATTCTTTTTCCCCGGTTGTCCAAATGAAATTCCGTTGCCTAACGCAGGATATCATTTGTACAACTACCATGAGCTAACCATTCCCGTGCAGACCATAGAAGAATCTCATGCCGGTGGAACATACAGGGAGACGCACAACATGGCAAGACACGAACGCGAAGGTTCAATATCCTCAACACCCGTACAGATGTATGAGGCCGGTTGGGAGCCAACTAGGGATGCACCCGGATGGACCTAGGCTCCACGCCATAGCATTGGAGGCTCAGGTTGGGAATGTGCCAGTGAAAGCCGATGGCGGTCGCCTCACGAAATACAATGGGGAGGCTTGAACAATCAATCCACCAGATCGAGCGGTATGCCTCCATCTCCAGGTGAATGGTGCTCAAGTTCCTCTCGTTGGGATTTAGGTGAAATCACCAGGAGAATGGATATCCTTGATATGCAGACGGGAGAGATCCAATACAACCTCAAGGAACACATAGCACAGACGCAAGAATGGCAACAAAATGCTGATGCTCAGTTCAACAACATCAACAATCTGATGCAGCAATAACACGATGACTTTCAAGCGTACTTCCGCTTCTAGGGATTCAATCCTTATTAAGGATCCTAAGCGAAAGCCAATCTTGGGGAATGTCTCTCCCCCCACTAAGGTAACTTGTATCATTGCATATTTTCCTTTTTAAATGCATGTTTGTTTTTTCCAATTGCATTCTATAAAAATAAAAACAACATAAAAATTTGTAAAATAGAAAAAAATATATTACATGAAATATATTATAGATATACACCGGTCATGCGAGTAAAAATATATTATAAATAGTAGTATACAGTTGATTTTCGTTGACCAGCTAGCTTGAGCAAACAAAATACATATATACTGATCTCGCCGATCTGTATTTACAAAACATATAGACACTATATGCAGACTGTGTCTTATTTGTTAACTTTATGTTGTGCAAATTGGTTTTTGCAAATAAGAATAAAAAAATTAGACAGTTAATCTCCTATCGATTACACCATTTTTCTATAATACTGTAGAAAGAATTACATGAAATACATTATATATGACCTGATATACGTCGGGTGCATGCAGCACGTATGTCGTTCGCGAACTTATCTTTCATCTGATGCAGATGTCACGAAGTGATTCCACAGCAAAATATTGCTTTTAGGGCTTCTTCGAAATGCAAAAATGGTAAAATAGAGGAATAGGGATAACTTAGGAATTTGGTAGGATTGCATACGCAAAACAAACATAGTAATAGTTTTGATGGAATGCAACGTAATTAATTAAATAACTTACAGAACCAGCTGACACCTGGGCCTAGTGTACTACCGGGTCACGTTGTCAGTGAGAAAAGAAAGAATTCGTTTGAAGCTTGATCTAGTTCTTTGTGCAAAGGAATTTTTACAATGAGGTCTGGGTTAGATAAATTTTCCTGTTGGTTTTCCTACGAGAACAGTGCTAACTGCTATGGAAAATATTCCTTCACGTATCCTGTAACCATTTTGAATCATCTGAATGGTAGGAAACGAAAAGTTCCCTATCAACAGTATTTCTATGAAAATCCTTTGAGAATCCCTCAATCCGAACAACCCCTTAGGGTTTCATGGTGGACCTTCAAACCGCTCCCGTTATTGTCCTTACATATTGCTATTTAATTAACTTAGAGATGGGAATCGAAATAATATAAGTAAAACTCTTCATGGTAATAAAATAAATCTCTTGTACAGAAGTCATACATCTAGAAGATCCATTTTACAATGCGTTACAAAATTATGGACAAGTCGTATAGCTTATATTATATGCTTCATGGTTATATATATATATATATATATATATATATATATATATATATATATATATATATATATATATATATATATATATATATATATATATATATATATATATATATATATATATATATATATATATATATATATATATATATATATATATATATATATATATATATATATATATATATATATATATATATATATATATATATATATATATATATATATATATATATATATATATATATATATATATATATATATATATATATATATGCTCTCTAGACAAGTTGCTTCATGGTTATAGCGTACTCTTCATGGTTATATGCTTTCTCCAGGCACGTGGCTACTGACTTTTTATGGTTTGTTTAAGATTTAAGAACACGTTGTCCACCGCTCTATGCACCATTTATTATTATCAGGAAGTTAAAACACATGTTTGATTTATTAATTCATCAGAATTTTAAACAACAATTTCCCTGACATCTCTCTTAATCTTATGTCACGGTGACATTGCTTCATCGGACAAGTTGGCAATTGACATTGCTTAATGCTGACAGCTCACCGTAGACTGAATATCATTGGACAGAAATATAACGTCTTTCTTTTATAGGGAAAGCTACTAGATCTACAACGCCACCTTAAAACAACTACTCACTCCATAAATATTTTTGGAGTTTGTTAGTGGAATTAAGCACGTATGTGAAATTATTTGGGAGTGAACGTGTGTGATTAATTAAGAAAAGGAACTCTTTGAAGAAATTAAATGCAGAATGGTTGGGATTGATTAAGATGAGGAGCAGGTAGAGAGAGTATATAGTTTTATTTTAAGACAGATCTATAGTGGTACAAATAGCTTCAGTTTGAGACGAAGGGTATAGATATACAGGTCGTGCTAGTATTAATATATAGTATATTGCTGTTTTCCATCCACTAACTTGACCAAATAAATTCATCTATACTTATCTCACCGATCTATATTTATAGAACATACTGACAATCGATGCAAGTGAGACTGTTATTTGTTAACTTAATGTTGCAAAAATTGGATTTTACAAATAAGAATTAAAAACTCGGACAGCTAATGACCTATCAATTACACCATTTTTCTGTAACTAGGAAGATATCCTGCGCATTCACGCGGGTATGCATCGTATGCTAAGTTTGAGATACTTATCAGAGCGAAATATTAACCGAAGAACATATGCTACGATTTCTTCATAAATTGTTTTTATCGGTATTAATTGCTTTTATGATTTTCCAACCTACTAGCTTTATATTATATCATATTTAAGTAATATCTATAAGTAACTATTTATAATATTCTCCATCATTTCAAAAGAAGGTAGACTTATTTTCTTTAGAAAACATGTCAACAAAAGTAAAATAAGGTGTTTTTCTCTTTTTAATTGCATATATGTTATCATGGTTTATTATAGGAGAATTGGGTGGGACATGAAGTTCCACTAAATGTATGGGTTTATATAGCCTAATATAATTGATGTAGTTTGAGAGGTGATCCATCTATGAACATTTCATGTAGAGTGGGTCAGAGGTTCGACACAACCTAACATGAATACTATAACGACGAAATATAATTGCACAACATTAGTATTATTTTTGAAATATGATGTACCATGAATACACGCTTGCTTTTTTATATAAGATTAAAAATAATAGTTCCACTGGTTTAAAAGGCATAGGAGTATTCCAGAAATGTAGCTTAAAGATTATGGTTGTTTTAATATCTAATATTATTGCAAAGTAAGCGTAGCTCAACTGGTTAGTTTCCTTATAGTGGAACATGCCACCCGGGTTTAAGTCCTAGACTTAACATAGTGTTCATATTTATGACTAATTATTCTTTCAGTGGTAGGTGGCGTACCCATTGACAGCGAAGCGCCCGTGGTGATTTCATCAATCTCAAAATATATAGGCCCAATATTTCGGAGATACTCATAGATGTAGGCACAATCTTTTAGAGATACTCAAAGGGGTAGGTTATGTGTTTGTGCGTTCATAGGGGTGAGCGTGCGCGCGTTGACAACGCTTACGTTCGTACTGTTTTTGTAAAAAAAATTATCCAGCATTATTGATTATTTTTATTTTAGTTTAAGAGCCAAAAAATTGGAAGGGGATGGGCAGTGTTGTACGCATGTGAGGGCGAGAAGGTGAAGGAGATTTTAATTTTGTAATTTTTATAAATGATTTAAGTAATAGCCGATGATGGGCTGTTTCGTTTTTCAAAGAATTTCTAAGATTTTTCTGTGTTTTATAGGACGTGGCGCATGGCGATTTAAGATTATTTTTAAGAAATAGATCTAATAGTAAAAATAATGGATACGTCAATTTAGTTGGATTTTTTTAGACTCGTAGGACATGATACGCGGTGACTTATGAGCACTCTAGAGGGCATTTAATTGATTTTTGTTATAACATAATACATATTTTCAATTAATTTTTGGTTGTTATTTAGTTGCCATGCAAATGATAGGGTCTACCTTTGAACGATGCATTTTTAACTTTTAGATAGTAAAAGAGTAAATTGCACCCACAGTGCAACAACTTAGCAGGTGGGTCCAATTTAGTGTAATAACTTGAAAAACTAGGTGAAACCTAGCGCATTGCTGCGGGAATTTAGTATGATAATAATAAAAAAATAACGTGTAAGATAGCTAGATAATATTAGTTTAAGTAAATTAATGTGGTTTATGGTAATTTCAATTTAAATAATATGTAGAATGGTGATTCAAAAGTAAAAAGTAAGGTGGTATGACTTCATGGAAGAAGAAAAGCAGGGAGATAGTTTAGACCGTAGATTAATCATCTAAAGGCTAAAAATAATTGATGTAATATGACTTAATTAGAGGAAAAAAGGAGAAAGATAATTTGAACCATAGATTAATCATTTAAGCACTAACTAAGTGAGGATGAACTATATATAAGTATATATGATATCATAAAACATAATAAAGATATATATATATATATATATTGAAACATTATGAGAATTATGTTGGATGATAATTTAACATGTTTGTATTTGAAAAGCTCTTAAATTATAAAAACTATAAAGATATAGCATGTTTGTATGATGTTTAAATGTGATGATTGTTAGTGGATGATGATGTGGCATCTTTACATGTTAAGCATAAGGAGTTAGTGGGGGATAACTTAATAGTAAGATATGATGAGCATTCTAGTGCAACAACTTGGCAAGAAGGTGCAATTTAGTATAAGAACTTTATAAATAATCGTATAAATGCAACAACTTGCAAGGTAGGTACGATTTTGATATAATAAATTAAGAAGTTGTGTGACAACTTAATTATTTGGAGAATTTTTTTATATAAATTCAATTTTTAAGTACATATTTTGACAATATACTAGCGTGGATTTGTATAAACATATTTTTATTATTATCCTAATAACTAATAACTGAAAGTCAATTAAACTGGATGTAGAAATTATTATATTTTAGTTGATATTTGAGAAGGTGAAGAAAACAAAAAATTCTTAAAGGTAACTGAATGTAAATTGTATGTGCAACATAATTCTTAAAGATTAAATTCAACATTATAAGGTAATATCCATAGGATTACTGTGTATTGGCATATTGACATCGTGAAAAATCTCACCTACCATATGCTTAGCCGAATTGATTCACTAAAATACTAAATTGTCAAGTTCTTGTACTAGAACACATCTACTTGTCAAGTTGTTGCACTCGGACGTTCAATTCTCAAGTTCTTGCACTATATCGCACCCACCTGCCAAGTTGTTATACCGTGGGTGCAATTTACTCATAGTAAAATATAGCTGATGTGATCTTGATTATTTATTTAATTATGAATAAAACAATAGCTATGATTGTTTTTATATTATGTTAGTTAAAAAATAGAAGAGGATATAATTGAATTGGAGAGGAGAGATGGGAAAGTTAGACGGGGAGGGTCAGAGATATACGTAAGGAAAGAGGATGGGGGATATTATTGTTTTTTAGATAGATATGATGGGTCCTAGTTTTGTGTTATCTACTACTATATATAATCCTCGTATGGTCCAAATAGAATAGAACATACCCTACCTGTTAATTCATATGTTGATATAACTATTAGCGATGGTGGCCTCCATTGGGATTAGGAGTGAAAATGGTACGGAAACTTTCCGGATTCCGATCCTATTTTCAGAAACGGAATCTGTTGGTCGGAATTTTTCGGAAACGGAAACAAATTCGGAAATATTTTCTTGGAAACGGAATCTAAAATGATAAGGCAATTTTCGTCAGAACTCGGAATCGGTCGGAAACTTTCCGGAAATTTTCTTGGAATTTCCGGAAATTTTGTGACTGAAATACCCTGGATTTTTTTTATGCACTAAATAGTGAATACCATGGTGTTTGGTTGTTATTTTTTAGAAAATATTTGTTATGCAAATCTGAAGTTACATAAGAATATTTGTTTGCTTCATTTGGATTTATCAACAACATCACTGAAATAAATTATCTATGTTTAAGATAATTTATTTCATAGATTGTGTTTTGTAACGTACCGTTGAGACTTAACAATTGGACTTATATGATTTAGTTTCATGATGAATTGTTGACCATTGAGACTTGAGAATTGGATTTATCAGTTTGAGGGGTTTTTGTATTCCAATAAATTTCCGTTACCATATTCGCGCCGGTTCGTTTTCGCTCCGTTTTTGGTTTCGATAATATTCAATTCCGTTTTCGTATCCGGGGTTTCCGATTCCGAAAATAATATGAAATTTTCATCCCTAACCAGGATCACCTTAACTTAGCCATATGATCCATGCTATACTTACGGTACCATAGCAAACTCTGTTATCCATGTTTGGTGCCCTTTAGGGAATGACAAAGAGAAGATGGAAGAGATCAAAATAATTTATTTTAGACATAGTTTGTTTATGGTGTTGAACATTATACTCAAATATTTTTATGATATAGATAGAATAGTCACTTTTGAAAATGAGTGAGGTTAATCATTCAACATTATTTTAAAAAATATAGCTAAAGAGATGTACCACCACGATAATATCCAAAGCACCATATTATTTTTTTAATATTTTGACAAATATCTATAGTTTAGCGCCTAGTTTGTTTCAACGCCTATTATTCATAATCACACTAGGCACTTCTACTAATTTGAAGAATGTATTTATTTTTCCAAACTCATTTACATTAACTAATCCATTGGAATACACTTATAGTCACGTTAGTGGAGTTTATGACATATATCCATCAATTAAGTCTGACATATTGAAATTCCTTTAAGTATAAGAAAATATATCATGAGTAGTTTATTGTGGATGTTACTTCATTGTTCATTTGTGTCAAAACTATTTGGCAAAGAAAAAATATGACCAAAAATCTCATGATGGATTAAGGGGTTGAATTATAGCGAAGATCATTGGCTGAAAATATTTTTGATATTTCTTTTCATATCTATGTACAATGTATGTTGCTCACTTCTCCAATACCAATCGAATAATTCTGAAATTGTCAAAGAAAAACTTTGAGAATCTTGATCTCGAACAAATTATAATTTAATTAGATATACTTGAAAAAACAACTAAATTATCTTGTTTTTATTTTTTTACATATGTAGATCCAAAATTGTGTTGTATATTTATGAAATGATATTTCACACCCTAAAATATGATGTGTACTTTTAAAATAATTATCAAACAACTAACTATTATATATCAGCCCCATGTGTCATGATGTATTTAGGACCACAATATAACTTTTATAATTTAATTAAAGGAATACAATAAAATCACAAATTGGATGTATAATTTAAAAATAATTTAGAAGATGGTACAAGGAACATTGATTGGATATTTTATATTATTATTATAGATCTTAGTTTAACTATAGATATTTATATTTGTGATGTAATATATTTAGAAAACCATATTTTAAAGATCATAGATTTTTTTTCATGGTTTTTCTTTTCTTTCCGGCAAACAGTACGTAAGCTATTGTTTTGTTTTTTGTGTACGTAAGTACGTATGGAGAAGAACATGGTTTGCATCGTATAAACTTGTACGTACATGACAACAGTAGTAGTGCTTAAATCATGTAAAGAGGACGTTATTTTTTTAATAATAGATCTAATCCAATGGTATAAAATGACGGGTCCACCAATTTAAGTTAAAATTGATGGTGAGATTTGATAATGTCATTTGGCAGCCTAAGAGCGTTTATAGGAGTGCCACGTTGCGGCTTAAGAGCGTTTGTAGGAAGTTTAATGGACTTTTAGTATATAATAATAGATAGATAGATAATGGATAGATAGATAGATAGATAGATACTGTAGAAAAAAATACATGAAATACATTATATATGAACGAAGTCCTGCGCATATCTTGGACTGATGCTAGGGTCACAAAGTGCTTCCACAGCAAAATATTGTTTTTTAGGTTTCATATGGATCTCCAAACCGCCATTGTTATTGTTCACTCTACATGTTTCTATTTGATTAACTAAAGATGGGAATTGGAATAATATAAGTACAACTCTTCATGGTAAAAAAAAAGTAAGTCTCTTGTACAGAAGCCATAACTCTCTTGGTGGAAGATCATCTTTACAGTACGTTAGAAATTTCTCTAGGAACATTGCTACTCACTTTTCACTACTACATAAAGAGACATGCATGTCAGCACTATAGGTGCCGGAAAAGGTAAAACCGGAACCTCTAGTGCTTTTCCCGCTCACGAGGGCCAAAAAAAAAAAACCGAAACCTTTCAGGCGAAATAGATGCCAGTTTTAAAAATAAACCGGCACTGATTTTCCCTGTCAGAGAAAGGTGCCAGTTCTATACTAAAATTTGGCACATTTTACAAACGTCAACCGGATTGTTGCCCGCGGGGCGCACAATAGAACCAACACAAGCGGTCAGAAAAAGATGTCGGTTCTTAACAAGAACCAGCACCTTTAAGTCTTTCATCTGGCTAGTAGTCGTAAAGGACCCACACTTGAAAACTGGCACCTTTATTTTTGTTAGAGGTATGTGTTAAGAACCAGCACCTAATATCGCAGTATATAACATTTCCCCTCCCCTCGAGCTGATTGAGCAAAGAACAGAGCGGCACCTCTTGTTCTTGCTCGACCACTTATTTGAGGGGGGAGGTTTTGCTCTGTGGTCTTTTGGTTTTCTTGAAGATTTAAGCATGCAAGTTTAGTTCATTATTTCTCACGGATCCATTTTCTATTGATTCGTGTTACACACAATAGATGGTATATCGGAAATTGACTAAAGCAACATGTCTTATTTTTCTCATGGACAGCTACTAGGCATACACTGCGACCTTGATCTATATATAGGTCCTATCGGACTCAAATGGACTTGGTACCACCACAAACAGCACTCCCTAGCTTAAGTACGAGCATCCATCGTATAATTAAGCTGTATGGCGAAGTTCACTGCACGACGGAGCAAACCTGAGCTAGTGGCTCCAGCCTGGGCCACGCCAAATGAGCGCAAGTATCTCTCTGATATTGACAACCAACCTTCTCTACGGTTCTACGCTACTTTTGTTGAATTCTTCCAACCTAGTAGTACTTTCGATGGCTCTAGGCCATCTGATCCGGCAAAAGCTATCAAGTCTGCCCTTGCAGACGCCTTGGTGTACTACTATCCTATTGCTGGTCGCCTCACAGAGCTTCCAGAGGGTAGGCTGGTGGTAGACTGCACTGCGGAAGGAGTGGTGTTTGTGGAGGCAGATGCAGATGTGGGGCTGGAAGAGCTTGGTAAGCCATTGTTGCCACCCTACCCTTGCGTGGACGAATTCCTATGTGACCCGGGTGACACTAAAATGGTGGTAGGCAAGCCATTATTCTTTCTGCAGGTACTATGCTGTATACTTTTCTGTTCATCACAAGCCATACATATACACATGTCTTCAAGATTCTTTCTAGCGTTTTAGTGTGCTCTTTCTATATATATTGCTAAAATATTAACCATTCTATCTGATTCTACTTATCCAATCACAGTTTACTCCATTTAATTTTTCTATCTATTTTGTTATCACAACCGATCACAACCATTAAAGCCATCAACTTTTTTATATTTTGACAATAAGTATCATGTGCACCCCTGGACTGCAGAACCCGAGACATCATACTTTGTTGTAGATATTCACCAGTGTCGTCCATAATACTCCCTTCGTACTTGTAAAGGAAGTTATTTCGGACAGCGACACGGTCTCCAAAACATAATTTTGACTTCTTGTTTCTATAAAAATATTTACTGAAAAGTAATATATGTATACTTTTATGAAAGTACTTTTCAAAACAAATCTATTCATATAATTTTTTACATTTTCAAACTTAACAACTTGAGAGTTATTCATGATTTATTTTCAAGGTTTAACTTAAACATTGTCCTAAACGACTTCCTTTACAAGTACAGAGGGAGTACAATATTAAACCGTTCATGAAGCGGTATCATACTTTTTTTGGTTACAACACACGATACGACGTCCTTAGAAGTACAAAGGCACCGAGAACTATCACTTCTAGGCACCACTGGAACTATAATGTATTCCTCCCTCTAAATTCTAGGAACCGTATATAAAGTAGATAAAAAAAACAGATTCTTCTAATAATTAAAGATCTTTTTTTCGCTATTATGACATTTTTGCTCGATACGGAAGAAAAGGAACATCCATGTGGCTTGGACTTTCTATGAAATAAAATTTCATTCGTACCATATAACATTGAGATAGAATATAAATTGAACTAAAAATTACAATCAGTGCACACTAGTAGAACAAACTTTTACTAATGCTTGTTCCAAATCCTTATAGGTGACAGTTCACCAATATAGCCGAATTAATAAGAGTAGTCACTGGTCCCAGTTCTAATTTAGAACCATCACCTATTGGTCATTTTTTATTTTTTTCCACGATGACATTTCGGTTCTCACAACTCACATAATTTTCACACCATATTCACGGGAATGTGCCATGCAAGATTTGAACCCACAGGACCTCACTCTCTTTGTCATTTCGCCTAACAAACACTTGTTAATTATCTTGTAACCAAACACTATTCTTTCAAGATTACCTATCATTCGAAACATGTACGTTTAACAATACAGATAAGCTCAAATAAAAATGTTGTTAGTTACACAAGCTTTTCTAGATCTCCTCGAGATCAATAGATTTCATATAAATTTTTTCTTCATTCGGGACCATTCACAAATTTTAAAAATTCATTTATCCAAATAGATCTGAGAACTTATAACATGTTTTCATACGTCCAAACAACGTCAAATGAAAAGGTCATCAAACTATAAATTTGTTGATCTCGTCAAGCTCTATAAATTTGATATAAATTTCATCTTCATCCAACTTCATATAAAAATAAAAGATAAAAACCACACGTATATGAGTGACAAAATCATATATACTGGCTTTTAATTATAAACCGGCACATATATATACAATGCTCATATATGACGGTTCAAAATGAAAACCGGCACCTATAATGCTAAGCTCATTGGTACCTTTTTTTTTAATTAACTGGCACATATATGATGTCTACAGGTGCTGATCTGATGGGACAACTGTTACATGTTTTTATTATGAATTGGCACCAATGAGTTGTTATAAGTGCCGGTTCTTAATTTTATCTTGTCGAAAGGCTTGTTTATGCAGAAGAAATCTCATATGTATCGATTTTAGACAAACGGGCACCGATAAGACCAGTCCATATATGGCGTACTATACTTAGGCTGTGTTCGTAGATCATGATTGGGAACCTTATCCTCCCACACGGAAAACGGAGCAATCCATTAGCACGTGATTAATTAAGTATTAGCTATTTTTTTGAAAAACAGATCAATATAATTTTTTTAAATAACTTTCGTATAGAAACTTTTTAAAAAAATGCACCGTTTAGCAGTTTGAAAAGTGTGTGTGCAGAAAACGAGGGAGAAGGGTTGGGAACCCTCCTATACAAACTCAGCCTTAGTAGACTTTTCCAGCCAGATAGATCTGAATCATATCGATATTTTTTTTCATCAACTGTTGAGGGCAAGTAATCTCAAATATATAGTTATATGGAAGTTTGGGGAGCAAAAACTGTTTCAGTATTATCATGCAGTCTATAAAATAAGAGCGTAATTATATATTATGGTAAATTTGTATTTTGTTTTACCAAACACGGTTGCACCTCACCTACAAATTAAAAACACAGTTGCACCTGCCTTTTATGCGTGCTTTTGGCCAAGCATAATCATCAACCTGCCTATGATGCAATGTATAGAAAAAAAAATCATTTCTTGTTCATTCGTGTCTATCCCTCTTCTGTCAGCATAAAAAAATTATCACACTTAACACATTTGTTTACTTATGTACCACATGTAGGTGACACGACTAAAATGTGGAGGATTTGTGGTTGGGTTTCATATGTGCCATAACATAAGCGATGGCTTTGGCATGTTAAATTTCATCAGAGCTATAGCTGACATCGCACGGGGGGAGGCATTACCGACCATATTTCCTTTGTGGAATAGGGAGCTCTTTACTATGTTTTTCCCACCCCGTATCTCACACGTGCATTTAGCATATGAGGCACTACGTGATGGTAATCTCGGCAATGATATAATGCAATCCACACCACCTGGTGCTATGGTAGGCCAATACTTTCTTTTTGGCCCAACAGAGATATCTGCCATGAGAAGCCATCTCTCTGCACACCTTAGACAGTCCAGTACCATATTCGAACTAATATCTGGAGCAATATGGAAATGCCGCACAGCTGCATTGGATTATTCTCCTGGACAACTTGTGCGTTTCATGTTCACTTTAAATTCTCGTGGCAAGTGGAAACGCAACCCACCAGTCCCTCAAGGTTACTATGGTTGTGGTCTCGTCCTTCCTGTTGCAGAAACATTGGTTGCTGACTTGTGCGGAAATCCTCTTGAGTATGCAGTTCAGCTCGTGCGCAAGGCTAAGTTTAATGTGACTGATGAGTACATCAAATCAACCGTGGACATGATAGCTTCCCGTAAGTGGCCATCGCTTGTTGTAGATCGAACATATGTTGTGTCTGATATAACAACCATTGGAGAGGACAAGATAGACTTTGGGTGGGGGAAGCGAGTTGGGGGTGGCATACCAATGGCAGGAGACATCATGTCCAAGCTATTAAGCTATTTTATGAAGTGCAAGAATGCTGATGGTGAAGATTGTGTTGTGGTGCCGATGTACTTGCCAAGCATAATAATGGATAGGTTTGCAACGGAGATCTCGGTTTGGTCAAGGAAACAAGGAAACAAATTCATCGTGAATGCATTTAATTAGGCGACTTTAAAATACTACCTCTGTTCCAAGATACAGTTGTTTCTTACAAAGAATAAGCAACAGGGCATTCTGTCTTGATTGATAGCTAGAAATAACTATATTTCGGGATATAGGGAGTAGCAAATAATGGTACAAGGTTATTTGAAATAATAATTAATTACTCCTTCTTTTTAATATATAACGCCGTTAACTTTTTGACCATTCATCTTATTCAAATAATCTATATAACTATTACTTATTTTATTGTGGTTTGATTTATCGTTAAATATTATCAAGCATGACTTCAATTTTTCTATATTTACAAAAAAATTTGAACAAGACGAATGGTCAAATATTTATCAAAATTAACGGCGACATATACTTAAAAAAAAGGAGGTAGTATATGTATGGGGTACATGTTGAATGTACGCATGGTTTGTGCATTTGTAATCGTTATAAAGTAAGGGGATGATCCATCTCCCGTCATCGTTTTTGTTACACCCAGAAATTGAATTGATAACCAGGTCTACCAGGTTGTGTTGTTATTTTTCTTCATATCTACCTTTACTAGAAAATTGTTAATGCGTTGCAACGGGAGGATTTCTCGTTTCAAATCATGACACCTTTTAGGTATGTAGTGTTTGGGTATTATGAATCGTTACGTTAGGTGACTAGCTAGCTATGACGTCACTTGCTTCACCTGATCACGAAAATTGCTCACATTAAATGGCAGAAGGAAAAAATCATTGAAACTGAACAACACACAGTGTCATAACGAGAAAATGATCAGGACTTGTGTAGCCGAGCCGTATCATCAAATATGTACATTCCAAAGTTACATCGTGACAATTTTCCGAGAGAGAGAGAGAGAGAATGACATTGTGGCACATTCATCAAATATGTGTTCATTTTTCTATACGTATAAATCTAATTTGGTAATTTATTATGCTTAAAAGGTACTCCCTCCGTATTAAAATATAAGCTTTTTAAGTATAGTGCTAAGTCAATCAATTTTAACTTTAATTATTAATAGTAATAAAATAAAAAAGATAAATCATGTAAAATTGATGTTACTAAATTTATCATTAATCAAATATTCATAATATGCAACTCTTTTTATTTAAAATATTTTATTTTTCTAGATATTTTTGTTAAAGTAGCATATCGAAGACTATGACGAGGTCAAAAAGAAATTTTATATTTTGGGACGGGGGGAGTAATATATGTATTCATGTTTGTACTGTTAAGTATATTGATGAATAGGATATACTAATTTTGATCAACAGGCATGCAACTTGCATCTCCTTCAGGGGGTGTTTGGGAACCCTCAGAATTTACCTACCCCAATTGAGTACGGTCAAACATCACAGCCAATGGGAATATGGGATGTGTAGTAGTCGCTAGGATCTGTCCATGATTTACCCCAAATATGGGGTCTAAAATATAAAATCGCCAAAAACTACAGGATTGATCACATCGTCTTCCTCCTCCCGTCCTCCTCACGCGGAATGTGACAGCGCTCGGCCATGCCTTGGGCGGTCGGCGATAGGAGGACGTCAGGGAGGCAGGACGGATCTTACAGGCGCCCCGCTCCCTTGTTCGACGGCGGCGCCCTAACTCGCGCGTGCAGTGTGTGCACGGCCGCGCGCGTGGCTCGTGAGGCAGCACCGTACTACGGATCGTCAGAGAAACGGCGATACGGTGTGAAACTCCGGCCCGAATGTCTAGGGCAATGAACGGCGAAGCAGGAGGCGCGCGAGTTGGGCGCTATGCTGGCCTTTACATGCAGTAGATAAGATCGAGATAGAGATTTCATATACGTTTACCGTAACGTTTTCCTTTCCCTACTACAGGAATGATTCTCATGTATGGGGTCATTTTAAATTGTAGACGGACCGTAAGTGGTCGCGTTGTGATTTTCATTTTCACATGCAACTCTTTAAAATGACCGCATGAAAAAAAAATTATCGCAGATGCAGATGGTCCACTTAACAGGTTTGCACGTGAAAATAGCATGTTAATTCACCCACACACAAAAATAGCCGCCCAACTTTTAATCCACCGTCGCCGCCCCACACCCACTCTCATTGCGTGCTATCTCCTCTCATATACCATCCCACAACCACTCCTCCCATATCCCTCTCCGCCCCACACCCGGCCTCTCCTTATGTGCCTCCTCCTCCCACTCCTCCTATCTCCCGGCGACCACGGCGGGTGGCCTCGGCTAGGGCGGCGCGAAGGCAGCGGCATCGGGTTAGAGCGGGGGAGGCAGCGGAGCGTTTATCCATCACCGGCCACCGTGGGGAGGCTGGATCCGTCGCCGGCCACCACGGGGAGGCCGGATCCGTCGCCGGTCACCGCGGGGAGGCCTGATCAGTCGCCGGCGACCATAGGGACGACAACGGTGACGGTGTTTTTGATTTTGTTTTTGTTTCGATTTTTTATTTTCCCATGCGGACGGTTTAAGCACCTGCACTCGAAAATCGCGATTTTCACGGACACCTCGTTCCAGACGGGTGGAAGATCTGCACGCAAAAACTGATTCTGACCACACAGAAAAATCGTTGTTGTACTAGTGTTTTTCTTTCCTGCCTGCGTCGCACTGGACCGCCACATCGATGCAAAAACTCCAGCGGTGACCGCCGCAGACGGAGGGAGCTCGCTGTCGAGGGTGGATTCGACCCGATACGGCGCGAGGCCGCTGAGGAGGGCCGTCGTCCGGCTGCTGGAGGACACCCTCGCGGAGAGGATGTTTGCCAGAGAGGTCGGGGAAGGGGATTTGGTGATAGTTGACGCCGATTCAGCTGGGAAATGCCGTGGTCAGGAGGAGCAACACCATGCCGGGGGCTTACAGCTGCCTACTAAGTGTGCAACAATTGAATTGGATACATATGAGAATTTTGGAAAGCTGTCGAAATATTTTAGTGACATCCATAGGATTATGTACTCCCTCAGTACTAGAATATAAGCATTTTTAGAGTTGGACACGGTTATTAAAAAAATAGGTAAAATTAAATAGGAAATGATTGTGATTGGATAAGAAATGAAGGTAGGTGGAAAAATTGAATGGTGGAGGGTTGTAATTGGTTGAGAAAAGAATGTTGATGTAGAAGTTGTTATATTTTGGGATAAATTTTGAAGTTGTTATATTTTAGGATGGAGGGAGTAACTTGTATCGGAAGATACCAAATATTGATTAATCGGCAAAAGCCACTATGTCAAGCTGAGTTCCGTAACTAAGTACTAGTAGTCTAGTATACAAATGGCAATCACTGTCGGCTCATCAGTGCAGTACTTGCAGAACGATCCCCAGGGGGTTTAATTGTGGAATCATGATCAGTTCTGCAAGCAGGGTTCATATTATCGCTGAAACATGGATCAAATTTTGCAAATTTCAGGTTTACCGGTGGGTACCGATGAAACACAGGGTTCATATTATCACTGAAACATGGATCAAATTTTGCAAATTTCGGGTTTACCGGTGGGTACCAATAAAACACAGTATCATCCAAAAATTTCAGTCATTTCGGGTTTATTGGTGTGTTTTTGAATTTGCGTGCGTGACACGATGATCTTTGACTGCCTACATGATTCTTTGCACTTATCTTAGTCATTTACAGATTATATATATATATATATATATATATATATATATATATATATATATGATACAATCTTCTTGATTTCCTGCACAAATTGAGTCAAATTTTAACAAAATTTGGCAGAAATTTTTTCTTATCGCCGATAAAATTCCGACATTTCTGATAATCCCGTTTAGGGTTGCCCCCTGATATTGTTTTCATATCGATAATTCAAACCCTCCCCGGTCTATCCAAATAAAGCATCCATGCATGATAACTAGCAGAGGAACTCCCTAGTCCCTTCTATATATGATATCATAGAGGAGTATGAGGATGCATATGAATGATACAAGGGTCATCATATTCTAGCATCCTCATAGGAAGTAGAGGCACTAGGAAGCTAGTTTCATGCAGCTTGTACTTTCAATGATCTGCCCACTCATAATGGTTTGTGACAACAGTTTGGTGTCTGCACATATCAACACCGGCAAGGACGTAAAGTAATCGCGCTCCTGGTGGAAAACGTGACGATCCAATGCTATGCTTTTACTTGGGGAGAAATACCATTCTCATGGAGGAGAGTTGATCAGCTGCTGTGATGGATGGAAATCCTTGCTGTTAGTGAGGACATTCCACTCAGCATCTAAGATGAACAGGCCTACAGAGATGTCCAGGCTGTGCACCTCTGTATCTAAATTGGACTGAAGATCAAAGGATTAAAGTCTTTAAATATCATTTGTTAAAGATCTCCTGGAGGGGATTAAGGAGAATTGAAGCACCATGATGTTAGTCAGGTGATTGACGTTTGACGGTGTTGACTTTTGGAGGTACACTGGCACTAGCTCATGGTTGTGCCAGGAGTCCATCACAGCTTGATTTTATTTAACTGCTATTCACACCCTTGAAGAATCTAAAATTTTCCAATGTGTTTGAGAAAGCAGAAGAATCCGAGTAAAAAAACATCCGACTATATCGCCATAACTCATTTTCCTTTCCTTGGATAAAATGGAGTAATAGAGATCTATCATGATTATAATGGAAAGGATAAATCAGTGAAATATCTCAGCGCTTGTGTATATAAATTTGAACTAGGGTTGCAATCCAAACCGAGATGAAGGAATTAGCTACTTAGCTAGGGGTGTTTTCACAAGGTCTCAGAGGGGCATTGCTAATTCTTCTGTTTGACAAGATGTAACCAATGCTTGTTGAATATAAGTTGTAACACATATTTTGTGCAAATCGACGAAGGAACCGACCAGGATCCCGTGCCCCTAGTTAATATTGCAAGTTCACTGATATCAACCAAGTGCTAGATTGAAAAATCTGACGTCTTCATCTTCGAGTGCAATGGAGACAAACATTAGACTCATCAAATCAAATCTCATCCACCTCATTTATACGAATATTCATAATGTATCTCATCATACCGCATGTTTCAAATCAGATGACGAAATTTCATGTTCATCTAAACTGTTTTGAGCTGAAGAATGGCTAAGTTCATTGTTATTTTTTGCTGAACCGACGCAAATCTCTCAGATGAAATTTCAAGATGTTCCCTCTCTCTCTCTCTCTCTCTCATTTCTTTTTTCTATTTGAAATGAATGGCAGGATCCTAATTTTCCTTGCATTCAGAAGAAAAAAGATGCTCCAATAACTCTGCAATGTTCCTTCACATTTCTTCAGGGTGGCGGCAACGCAGAATACTTTCACCTACTTAATTAAGAAAACATCTCATATCCATTGGCTTTTATGCTCGATGGAAAATGTTGTGCGCACACATGTCCTTGTTCAGGATTCATGAATTAATGACTTTATTTAATCTTTGATGCATCCATAGTACTTCTTTCTTTTTTATAGTCAGTGAAGAAATTGTTTTGAGAGTTTTAAGCCCATGATAAATAGCTAAAGCACTCCCTTTTGGCGATGCTCAAATATCATACCGTAGAGGAGAATTGTATTTTAGAGGTGCATGAGAATAACAAACAGTCAAAGTCTACCATCCCAATAGGAAAGTGAGGCACTGGGAACTTGATTTCTAGCTGTTATCCATCCAGTAGGAAATGGAGGTACCATCGGTGTATATAATCATCCGGAGTACATGCACGACTGGCCGAGCAAGCGGTTTCCAGTGTTCTTGACATGAGCTTGTTGATGGTAAACCGCGTTGAGAGTTTTGAGGTAGAGACTTTCTTCGGTGCTTGGAGTTCATTAGGGCCATTTTGATCACACTTAATCTAACGCATAAGAATGAAAGGTAGCTATGAAAAGGTATGGAAAAAGTAGCTCCCATGGTTAATTAGTGTGGTTAAGGACAAAAGCGTACCATCCTCGTATAGTCCCATCCAGACTGCAATGCGATGCCCCGATAGGGTGTGTCTGTGACAGAGGCATTCCTATGTTAATACCGTGGTTAATTAAATATGCTTAGCGATTAACTACGGAATACTCCAAACTAAGCGCGTCAATTTTGCAAGTAATCAATTACTCCAAACTTTACGATTCCTCTTGACAGCTTTTGAGTTTCGACCTAATTAATCGATACTTCACAAAAATGAATCAGTGCTTCAGCTCAGTAACCATCAGCAGCAGCCAACATCCATCAGCACCAGCAACATCACGCAATATCAGCACCAACCAGATCAGTGGTACCACTGAAGTTCAAAGGATATAACAGATATATTGTTCTGCGACCTTGCAGTATAGCACTTTATTGCGCAAACCCATTCACAAGTAATAACACGCTGCACACACATAATAAATAAAAACAGTTCGCAGTAGTAGCGCTAAAAGCACATAAAAAACAACAGTAAAAATGCAACAGGTTTGTACTATCAAAGTGAAATTTTAATATTGGTATTGCAGCAGATTTTTTTTTTGAAAATATACTATTCAATTTTTCTCTCAGAAATATAAGAGAGGAGAAAAATTATTCTTCACTGGCCAGAAATTATGGGAAATGGCAGCCCACTCCTGCTTTGCTCTTTAGCATCGATTCTGATCTTTGAACCAACGAGCACCCATGACCTACGCACTGCCGACAATAACCGTGCACAGGTGAGGGAGTTGAGGGTGCCGCCCCGCCGGTCGGCCGACCGCTCCGCGCCCGCCAATCGCAGCCGTGCACACTGCCTGCCACGCCCCTGCTCCACGTTCATTCTTTCACTAGGGTTAGACAGAGAGATGTTGGGCTAGCAAAGGGATGGTTGATTGAGGAATTACTAAACGACCCATGCTAATATTAGTTCCTATTTCTAATTTACCCTTTAGAAATCAATGGTGGATACTAATTGGTTTAGGAGGTACCAGTGGTACCTCCCAAGCACTGTAAAAGATCTCATAGTTCAGATTGTTTTCTACCATCAGTAGAGAACATCATAGTGGGACTCTTCTCGTATTTACCATATTAGATGATTGATCTCATTTGATCGAAGGGTTCACGTATATTTATACTAATACCCTAATTAGCGGTAGGAAAAACATGGAGATGTATTATTGTCAATAAAAAAGGTACGGAGGATATAATCGTTGTTCAGCAATGATTAAACTTTTTTTCTTTTTTTCTTTAACTTTTTCGATGGAATATAAGCGATGCCAGTGCAATTGATGACCATAAATCAATTTTAGTCCGCAAAAAATAAATAACAAAATCATCTCTAATCATTGTATTAGTAAATTACAAATTCACCCTTAATAACGAACGGTCGAGATCATTTATCAGATTCATTTTAATCTGACTTATAAATATGTGGTTGTATGTTCCTGACTAGGCTAGGCCTACAATTCACCAACTTACACAAGACATTAGTGTTTCAGTTTGTGGGTCAGCTTTTATAAAGCTTTTTCGTGCCTCGGCTTCTCCCTCATGGTCTAAGGGCCTGTTTGACAGAGCTCTAACTTCTTAATTTAGCTCCAAGAGTTAGGTCTGTAGTGGAGCTGTGAGAGCGCTCCAGTGCTCTATCCAACTCTACTCCCATTTTAGGTGGAGCTGAAACACTTTGGCTGGGCTCTAGTTCCAGGAGAAGTGGAGCTGGAGCTGGAGCTGTGCCAAAGAAGCCCTAAGCAGTTGTGAAAGGTGCTCAATTGATTTTTTTTATGATAATTATGAAGGTAAAATCAGAAGCAATGTTCCTAAACATGTGGATGACAGAGTTCTAAACAAAAATGTTGCACATTTTGTACCAGTTAGGTGCTGCTCCAAATTAAATAGGTATATAATGTGCGAGCCTTTGCTATATTAAATAGGTAGAGTATATAACAAGTCAGACAGTTAGCGGATCAGTTTTGTTGTTGTTAGTAGTAGCAATGTTCGTCTCTCTATATATGTATGTATAAGGATGCACTAGATGTTATAAAACCAGCCTCGAAATCGATATCGGTAGCTAAACGCGGAAGAAAACATGATAGGAGATCCAAACATGACGACGACACCAAGGCACGATATTTGGTAACGGAGTTCAGCCGAGGCCTACATCTCCGGGCACTGATTACGGACACTCCTCCCCGATCCAGCATATACAGCGTATCAGAGTTACAACGACTCACGGCCAGTCGCCACCAGCAGCTGCTCCCTCTCGCTATGCTATGTCGCCATGCGGTTACAACAGGCACACCCCTCTTTTTATAAGAGATCCTACGATAGAGTCCGACTCATACTCTAGTCCTAATAGCTATTACAACTCCAACTCCTAAACTGTAACCGACTACGTACACATATTCGACACAAACTCTAACAAACTCCATCTTGACGAATATGCCATGCCAACCTGAATTCATTACTTGCTCGAACCTTCGTGTACCAGGACTTGAGTTGATCCTTTTTCACCGCTCATGTCGAGCTGCCCCGGCAAGCCTCCACCAAGCTCACCGTAAACAAGAGACTCCCGCTATCCTTGCAATTTCTTCCTCTTAACTCCACCTGCAACAGCGCTCCACCTGTCACATCATATCACCACCACAATCGTCTTGCCAAGCGAAATTGAATTCTTTTCTAGTTGTCACATCATAGACTCCCTGGGCTTCCCGCCTGTGAGGATGCCGACGCCCATGGGCCGCCACCGACGCACAAGCCGATGCTGCCCCTGCTACCGGAAACCGCCGTCTCCTTGCCGGAGCCGGCCCGACGAACTCCACCGGCAACTGCACGACGACTACACCAAGCCATGCTCCTGCCACCCGACGTTTGTCGCCCCAAATCATCACCGCCAAGAGGTCCCATGTCTGATCTCCTTTTGCTTTGATGATTTGGTTCGATTGCCTTTTGCAATCCGTGTACCTTCTTGCTGATTTTCTTCGGGTTTAGTTGGAATCCGATTTATTCACGAATCAGAGCCCTCCTTCCCTTCCATGTCGATCTGGAGTCCCCACCAAGCCGCTATCCATGCGAACAATGACAGAACCAGAGTATTGAGTTGCATGCACCGACCAGTTCAACCCAAAAGCTTAAGCTGATAGGGAAAGGCGGGCAATTCACTTTATACACTCTAACACTCCCCCTCACGCGAGACCCCCTCAAGTCTCAAGCGTGGAATATTAGAGTGGGCTGCAATTATTTTATTTAATTGCACGTGGAATATTGGAGTGGGCTGTAATTATTTTATTTAATTGCGCTCCAGCCAGGATTCGAACTCGAGACCTCTAGATCTGACTCTGATACCATGAGAGCGCGATAAACTCAACGCAATAGATTGGATTGATACCGATGCAGAGTACATATAGGCGCGAGTCCTTCCTTATCCACTCAACCGGCTTATGGAAACAGAACCGAGAGGAATACGGATAGGATCGGCATACGTAAACAAACCAAATACATGAGATACATCTAACACAGAGTTCAACTCTGCATCCGATCTGCATCCGCACCACGAGCTCACAACTCCTCTGCGATCCCGGCTTAACCAAGCCTCTCTGCTACCTCCACAATCATCACCTCCGCGGTCTACAGCCCGGATGCGAGCTTCACGCGCACTGCCGCTACGTGACTAATTGAGCAACGTATATCTTCATGTGACGTTCACGTGCATCCCTGACACCTCCGTCTGACACTACAGTGATGGAAGTCACCAAGCTTTTCAGATCACGTCCTCCAATGCGCCACGAATTGGACCCTGACAATTGCAATGACTGCCTCCTATCATGTCCAAACAAACGCCGGTCACAACTTCTAGATACAACGCTTCGTAGCAGATTCATCGCCGACACCTTTCTATCAGCCCCAAGGTCCACCTGTGGCTCCCACCACCATTGCTGCTCCACTTCGAGCCCACAAACCGCTCCGACATCCGATTGACCACCCGTCAATCTAGCCGCGAGCCGAAGCCGACAAATCGCCATACCGCCTTCACAGCCACTGAACGACCCGAGCGCTACGTCTAGCCGTCTCCCTGTCGAACGCAACTCATAGAAAGGCCTGTGCCACCCCGCCCAGAGTGTTCAATTCCACCGATCGAGAACACCGATCGCCTCCAGCTTCAATCAACCCCGAGTGTGAGGCCTCACGTCTCCCTGTTGAAAGTAGCTCACCGGAAAGTTCGAGCCACCCGCCCGAAGTGTCCGACCCACTGATTGGATCTCCAATCGCTTCCGCTGCCATCAACCCGAGCACCACGTCTGGTCATCTCCCTGTTGAAAGCAGCCATCGATAAGTTCAGACCGCCGCTTGAAGTGTCTGATTCCACCGATCAAATTCCGTTGATCGCCGCCATTCTCCACCTTGCGTCCATATCCATCCCTGGACACCATGTGTAGTCGTCGCGGCGTGGAGCACCTCCCTAGCTCACACCTCTACCATGGATCTCCCGCAGGCACTGATAACACTTGTTATACAACCGGCCCCGAAATCACATCGGAAACCAAACGCGGAAGAAACGCCATAGGAGATCCAAACATGATGACGACAACGAGGCACGATATTTGATAACGGAGTTCAGCCGTAACCTACACCTCCAAGGCACTGATTACGGGCGTTCCTCCCCGATCCAGCATATTACAGCGTATCAGAGTTACAACGACTCACGGCCGGTCGACGCCGGCAGCCGCTTCCTCTCGCTATGCTAAGTCGCCATACGGTTACAACAGGCACGCCCCTCTATTTATAAGAGGTCCTAGGATCGAGTCCGACTCATACTTTAGTCCTAATACCTATTACAACTCCAAGTCCTAAACTGTAACCGACTACGTACACATATTTGACACAAACTCTAACACTAGACCATGTCTATGGGTGCGCGACAACTAAATTTCTCCCCTCACATGCACAGCACACTCCCAATACATACTCAACACGCACCTTTTCTTATTGATCATTAAGTAAACTAGTTATTATACACCCACTCTCACGCACACTCATCCTGCATCATTTCTTGTAGATCATTAAGTAAACCAGTTACTATCCACCCATCCCCATGCACACTCATCCCGCATCTTTTCTCGTTGATCATTAAGTAAACCAGTTACTATTCACCCACCCCCGCGCATACGCATTCCATATCTTAATGGTTTGAAATGCATGGCATCAATATGAATAACCCCTTAATGTTAGATGCATGCATAGTACTCTTTTTTTTTATGGTTGGTGAAGAAATTGTTTTGAGAGTTCTAAGCCCATGATAAATACCAAAAGCATCCCCTTTCGGTGGTGCTCAAATTATCATATCGTAGAGGAGAATTGTTGTGTTATAGAGATGCATGAGAATAACAAACAGTCATAGTCTACCATCCCAATAGGAAAGTGAGGCACCGGGAACTTGATTTCTTCAGGCGTTCGCCAGCGCACTACGAAACGGAGGCACCACCTGTGTTGGCTGTGTATGCGATTGTCACTCATCCGGAGCGTCTGCGCCACTGGCCAAGCAGAGCGATTGCCATTATCGTTGATTGACGCGACCTTGTCGTTGGTTGATATGTAAACCGTGTTGCGAGCTTTGATGTATTTGTAAATAGGAGAAAATGCTCCCTTCTGTGATATGCTTGAACATCTATCACAACGAGATATTTTAGAGGAATTAATTGTGGAGGTGCTTGTGAATGACAAAGAGATCATCGTCATAGTTGAACACTGGGAACTTAATTAGTCTCGAGCAGCTAGTACTTCCTATGATTAGCCTGCCCATAATGGATGCGGATCCTGTACTGTAATATACTTGCTATGGAAGAGATGCACTTGTCTGGTACTACGCCAAATCCTGACAGTTCATATATGAAATGGAACACGGCTGTGCTCGTTCGTTGCTTTTTGGACTTTCCCTTAGAACAATTTCCCTTGACAAAGATCCTGTTTCACCAAATGTGAGGTTTTACATTTGGAACTCTTGGAACTGCGATTAAAGAACTATATTTATGGGATTTTCAAGAAAACAATTTGTATCTAAACCATTGAAACTCTGTTGGCTTACAGATATAATGACACAGCTGGATTAATTGGCCGGCCTAGCTCGTGCAAAATGCGCAATCTGTTTATGAACTTAAGCACGTCAGTCTTTGTTGGCGCAACTAGAAATTAAATTTTATTGTTCCAAGCACTACTAGAAAATGCATTTTCGGTGACGCAGGGGTTTCATTTTCGCAGGTGGCCATGCCCATCGGAGCGAAAACCCCGCCGGGAAAGACGATAACCGGGGAGGAGTTGGTGGTCCGCCTGCGAAGATAGGTTATCGCAGGCGGACCACATAAGCGGCGCATGCGAAGATCAATCTTCGCAGGCGGTGACGTGCGCCTGTGAAGATCGATCTTCGCAGACGCCACTTATGTGATCCGCCTGCGATAATGGTAGTATATAGTCTTCTTCCTCCCCGAGCCCTGTTCATTCTCCCCGAAGTTTCTCTCTCCTAAAGTGACTTAAGTATAGGGGAGAGGTTTTGAACTTAAAATCTTCAGGGGATTTATCTACGGTGCTTAGATCTACTCATTTCCACCCTAGGTATGCAATTTTTTAAGCTTTTAGACATCAATTTGTGAAGGATCTATGCATGCAAAATTGTGAAGGAAAAGCTCCATGTTTTTTTATTTACTTTCTTTTGATATGTTGATGTTAGATGTATTTACTTTTTTTTATTTTGCTATCACATCCACCTCCTAGATCTAGATCTAGACATATATGTGAGAGAGAGAAGAAAATTTTAAATGTCTATTTATTTGGTTTAATTAAAAAATAGTTGTATTATTTGTAATATGCTAATAACTTTGTTTTTCATTAATGTATAAATCACCTTCAATTAGTTTTGAATAGCGATACGTTTTTTTAATGAACCCTACAAATTTGGTATTAATAGTGCAAATATTTTTTGTTCATTTTTTTGAGATATGGAAAGGCGGCAATGGATGTAACATTCGCCGAGGTTTTTGGGTCCATATAGGGATAAAGTGTCTAAATTTGTTGGTATTGTGAAGGCACACGCTGAAAAGAACAATATGAGGAAGATAATTTATCCATGTGCTAGCTATAAGAATGAAATAGCCTGGGAAGATGCTTCTAAAGTGATGGAGCAATTTGTAACTCGTGGATTTATGGATAAGTATGTAATATGGACACGTCATGGCGAAGAACAAGTGGACGGGACTGAAAATATAGTTCCGACAAAAGTTGAAGACATGGTGTACAATGATGGTTCTGGTGAGGACAAAATCAATCTAGAGGAAATGCTACGTCATGCAGAACCCGAGGTGCCGATGGGGTCGGTTAGAGGTTTAAATAACTTTGAAGCTTTACAAAATGCAGCTAAGGAAGTTATGTACGATGAGTCAAAGGGTTGTAACAGTGAGTTCACAACACTACGGTCAGTTCTTGATCTTATGAGGTTAAAGGCAAGACATGGATGATCTGATAGTAGTTTCAACAGTCTGCTAGAACTTCTGCAGAAAATGCTCCCGAGGCCTAACTCACTACCATCCAGCACATATCAAGTAAAGAAACTCATATGTCCCCTTTCACTTGGTGTGGAAAAGATTCATGTGTGCATTAATCACTACATACTATATAGGAAAGAGTACGCTTCTTTAGATGAATGTCTAACATGAGATGCTAGTCAGTACAAATCGAATAGCAATACTGGCCTAGAACCGTCTGACACAACTGAGGGAACTAAGAGAAAAATCCTGTAGTTGTGATGTGGTACCTTCCTGTCAAAGACCGCATTAAACAGATATACTCAAATCCGCGAGATGTGGAACTAATGCGTTGGCATCAAGAAGGGCACAAGAAGGAAGGGATGATTCGACACCCGATAGATGCTCGTCAGTGGATAAACTTTGATGCTCAGTATAGAGAGTTTGTTAAGACCCACGGAATATTAGGTTTGCCCTAAATACTGATGGAGTTAATCCTTTTGGAGACATGAGCAGCTCACATAGTACTTGGCCAGTGCTTCTCACCATGTATAATCTTCCTACCTACCTTTGTCAAAAGTGAAAATGCTTATTACTCTGTATCCTCATACAGGGACCCCGTCAGCTTGGTATTGATATTGACGTATTTCTGGAACCATTGTTGGAAGATATGGCTGATTTATGGAAAGAGGGATTGAAAGTGTGGGACGAGTACTTAAGAGAATACTTCACAGTGGAGGCCATCATCTTGGTGACCATCAATGATTATCCAGCAATGTTTTTAGTTTCAGGTCAAATTAAAGGTAAAACAGGATGTGTGATCTACTTGAATGGAACGTACTATAGGTATCTCCCGGGTTCCAACAAGCTTGTGTTCATGCGGCACCGGTGGTTCCTATGCACAAATCACAAGTACCGCAAGATGAAGGCGGAGTTCGATGGCACTAAAGAGAGTGATCCTGCACCAAAACCTACATCTGGGGAAAAAGTGTGTGCAATGACAGAGAAAATTGTTTGCGAATTTGGAAAAGTTACTAAGAAACCATCAAAGGGGACAAAGCGCAAGAAACTCGAGAAGACTAAGAAACCAAAAGATAGTAAGAAGCCAGATGATAGTATGAAGCCAGATGATAAACTCCCTCCCCCATTCAAGAAGCATTCCATATTCTTTAAGGGTCTGTTTGGCACAGCTCCAGCTCCAGCTCCAGCTCCACCCCTCCTAGAGCTGGAGCTCAGCCAAACAGTTTCAGCTCCACTAAAACTGGGAGTGGAGTTGGGTGGAGCTCTCTCACAAGATGTACTAAAGTTGTGGAACTGGGTTTAGGTAGCTCCACAACTCCACTCTAGACTCAACTCCTGGAGTTAAATTTAGGAGTTGGAGCTGTACCAAACAGGCCCTAAGTACCTCCCGTACTGGAAAGATCTGGAGGTTCGGCATGCCATAGACGTCATGCATCTAGAGAAGAATGTGTTTGACAACATAGTTGGAACATTGTTGGACATGCCAAAGAAGACTAAAGATGGTCTGCAATCACGAATTGACCTAGTTGAGATAGGAATTAGGGAAGAGTTACACCCTTAAGAAGGAGAGAAGAATGGCAAAGTATATCTTACACCAGCCTATTTCACGCTGACACCTGAGGAGAAGAAGTCATTTTGCAAATCACTCCGCGATGTCAAAGTGCCCATAGGTTTCTCATCAAACATCAGTCGATTAGTTTCCATGAAAGATTTGTCGGTATCTGGTTATAATTCACACAACTGTCATGTCTTGCTCACCGTGTTTCTTGCAATTGCAATAAGAGCCATAAAACCGGAACATTGAAAGGATGCTATCACAAGGTTGTGCTACTTTTTCAACGCAGTGTCACAGAAGGTCATTCCTTACGAAGAGTTAGCAAATCTCCGTCCATTCACACATGAGACACAGTGCCAACTTGAGATGTGTTTCCCTCCGTCATTTTTTTATATGATGGAGCACCTCATTGTTCACATAGTGCCGCAGATGGTTGTGCTTGGCCCATTGTACCTCCATCAAATGTGGTCATACGAGCGTTACATGGCAGTTTTGAAGGGCTACGTCCGAAATCGTGCACATCTAGAGGGATCAATGGTTGAGGGTTACAGTACAGAAGAGGTTGTCGAGTGCTGTATCGATTACTTCAAAAATGGAAATACAATTGGAGTACCTATGCCTTGACACGAGGGCAGATTGAGTGGCAAGGGTACTATAGGAAAGAAGAGATTCGTCACCCATGATCACAAAGCATTTCAAGAAACTCACTTCAGCACGCTTCATCAGTTTGCTATCGTTGAGCCTTACACCGATCAACATATCAAACTACTACGAGCTACCAATAAAGGTCACACAACCGAGTGGATAATGAAAGAAAACAAGAGTCTCTTCATAGATTGGTTGCGAGACCTAGACTTACCTGATGGACAAACAACCGATGAAATAACTATGAAGCGGTTGGCTTGTGGTCCATCAACTACAGTAAATTCTTGGGAGGGATATGACATTAATGGATACTCGTTTAGTACGAGAGCCCGAGATAGTAAGACCTTAACTGAAAACAGCGGTGTCCGTGTGGAGGCAATTGATTCACCGGGTGAAAAACAATCATACTTCGGATTTATTGAAGAAATATGGGAAATCGACTAAGGACACACAATGCAATTCCCCATATTTAAGTGCCAGTGGGTAAAATACCTGAACGGGGTCAATGTTGATAAGTTTGGTCTTACTGTTGTTGACCTTGCGAATGTGGGTCACAAGGATGACACTTGGGTACTCGCCAATCGCGTGGCACAGGTGTTTTATGTGAAAGACCCTTCAAATTTGAAGAAAGAGATAATGCTACCAGGAAAACAATAGATATTGGGAGTGGATGGGGTCGAAGATGTTGAAGATTACAACCAATACGATAGTATGCCACTTTATACTCAATTTGTACAAAAGATTAGGCATGTCGAGGCATCTACTTAGAAGACCATGAAGCCTTACATGCGCACGAACGGTGTGGGCAAAAATTTTAAAGGGTAATGATTGTTGAGTGGCATGTAAGCCTCTAAGAAGTTCTTAGTTATGTAATGATGGTATGTAAGGGGATATGTGTGCTCATATTGCAAATTTGCATGTTATAATTGACGAACAATTGTACTTAACATTTTGCAAATTAGTTTGTACTAAATTTTATGTGTAATTACCATTTGTAGGGCAAAATTACAGACATTTACATTTCAAAGTTTGTTTAAATGAGGTTTCAAAATTTTGTAGCATTTTTTTTATATACACTTACCATTGTCTGAACAATATTTTAAAAGTAGTAATATTAAGGTTTCAAACAAACATTTAAGTAAGATTTACATTTTAAAAGTACTAATATTAAGGTTTGTATATTTGTATGTACAATTACCATTTTTATTACAACTTTTGTAAACATTTTCTATTTTAAAAAATAAATTAAAAAACATTTTCAACTAAACTATTGTCAGGTCTCTAACAATCTTCGTAGGCGGACGGTGCGCCACCGCGCGCTTCGCCACCACTGCTCCACTGCGCACTTCACCACCGCGGTGGCTCCACTGCTGCCCGCGCTTCGCCGCCGGCCGCTCGTCGGCGCCACCACTCTCTCTCTCTCTCTCTCTCTCTATCTCTCTCTCTCTCTCTCTCCCTCCCTCCCAGTCTCAGTCTCGGCCGCTCCACCGAATGTCGTCCCGGTCGTCGTCCACGAGTGAACTCGTCCTCGACCGAACGACATCTTCGGCCGGTCGTCGTCCACGGCCGAACCTCGTCGTCGGCCGTTCGTCGTCCATGACCGAACGTGTGTGCATGTGGGTGTTTCTATTTATATGTGTGTGCATGTGGATGTGAGGGGATATATATGTGTGCATGTGGGTGTGGATGGGAATGAGGGATGGGTGGTATGTGAATGAGGGGTCATATGTTGATTGTGAATGTGAATGTGGGAATGTGGGTGATATGTGAATGAAAATGGGTGATTGTTGGTTTTTGTTCATTTTTTTTTGTGTAACATGTGGGAGGGTATGTTCAAATTTTTTTTATATAACATGTGGAGGATATGTCCAATTTTTTTTATAACATATGATAAGTAGTACACTATTTATCATTTTTTTTAACTACGATAAGTAGTGTTCTATTTTCGTTGATTGTTAATATATGGCAATGTGGATGAATTTAAATGTGTTCATATGACAGATTGTTAAAATACAGTTTATTTTTTATGTTAGAAGTTCGAAACGATGGCCGATAGTACTAAAGGGAATGAAGAGAAGGGTTTATGGGAGGAAGAGCCATTCCTTCCTATTCTGGTTGCTCCAGAACCAACAGTCCCGCCGGAAGATATTTCCGACAACGACGTAGCTGACGATGATGATGAGAACTCGTCGTTAAGTGATCCTTGTCCAAGCCCGAAGAGATGAAAAACGGGCGAGGGTGAAAAAGGCGACAAAGACTACATTCCCTCTAAAGAAGGGGTAAGTACACTTAATATCTAAACTGTTTGAGTGATAACTGTTAGCCCGAGCTAATTATAAACTTTGATACATACTCATAGGAAACGGCGCCATGGCGATCAAAACAGCAGCCGAAGAAAAAAGATAAGTCAAAAGACGACGAGGTCCCAGCTAAGACCACCGGCTCAAAGAAAAGCGAACCGTCATCAAAGGCGAAGAAAAGAAGGGGCGAGAGAAGCGTGAATAAAAAGGACGAAGGGTTTTATGTTGTTACCAATGTTGGGCCTAAAGGAGAGTCGCTCGCCCCTCAAACTGCACGTGCCAAATTTAGTTCACAGTGTGGCATAATCGTAAGGGAAAAGATCCCCATCACGGTCAAGGACTGGGATCATGTGTCGAATGGGGATAAGGAAGTCCTATGGAAAGAGCTGAAGAAAAGATTCCAGTTCCCGGATTGAGCAGAGGCAGTTGTGAGGAATTGTGCACTGCAAACACTGGACAAGCCCTGGCGTGGTTGGAAAAACACATTGAACAACAAATTTGTGAAGACGGGTCGTCCACCTTTTGCGACATTTGCCAACATAACCCCGAAGTAGTGGGACGACTGTGACGTTGAAGAACTCCCTGGAAGAAATTGAAGGGAGCAAAAAGTATGCAGAGTTGGCCAAGAAGAACAGATTTCCTCATCACTTAGGCTCCGGGGGGTACGCACCAAAGGTGGAGCGGTGGTCAAAAGAGGAGGAGGAAATGAGGAAGGCGGGGCTTCCAGTACCAATGGAGGAATGGAACCAGAGATCTAGGAACTGGGTAAAAGCTAGAACTCCTAAGATCACAGAAGAAGGCAAAGTATCGTTTGAAAATCTGGAGCTACAGGGGGTTGCCGATAAAATAGAGACTTTATCCAGTGCATAGAAGATAGGATCTTTTAAGCCTAAGAGGGAGAAAGATGTGCTAAGTACGGTGCTGGGTACTCCTGATCACGGGGGTACGGTTCGAGGTGTGTCATTCAATCTGAGTTGGAAGGAAGGGTTCAAACATGACCCCCACAAGAAACGTGAAACCTACAAGGATAAACTAAGGGACGAAGGGGCTCAGGATTTTGAAAGGAAAATGATGGATTTCTGCAGCAAGCACATGCTTTTGCCTGATCCCGCAACCAAAGAACCTGAGCCAGATTACCCCTTCGATGACCTAAAGGAGAATACATCCTGTCGATTGCATGTTCCCATTGGACGCTCCGGAAGAACTCTTGAGGCCACTACAACCATTGCTATCCCTAGGAGAACATATAATAAAGAGTCCATACCCGATGAGTATGCAAAAGTGCAGCTGCAAGTGGTCCACGAAGGGTTTGAGTCGTAAGACATCGACATCCCTAGTCCAGATGGTGTATCCGTACTTGGGGATGCGGTTGATCTTATAATTCTTTGGCACAAGAATGACAAATCCTTTGGATTGGGCACCGACGCCACGCGAAAACCCTTTTGGCCAAAACCGGGGGTTCCAAAACCTCCGAGAAATTCTCCAAAGAAGCAGGTGAATGATAAGGCGGACAAACCCGAGATGCCTAAGGAAATTTCGGTGCCGGATGTCCCAATGGAGAGTGCAGCGCCGGAGGTGCCCATGGAGATTTCAGTGCCGGATGTCCCAATGGAGACTACAGTGGCAGAACAAGATGTGCAAATTGTGGCTTCAGTCGGGACAGATATAGAAGATGTAGCAGGATTAGAATGGGACGGTACAGAGATAGAAGTATTTGAAAACCCTTCTCCTGCGAAAGACCCCGGGGCGCAGGAACCCCTAGTCTCTGACAAGGCCACTGACAAGTCTGAGGTGCCTAAAGTGCTTAGGAGCCACAACTCCAAGTCCAAAGATGATAAAAAAGAGAAGTTCATGGTAACCGTCTTCAGAGGGGGTAAGGAACATGCCAAACTCAGAGGTGATGACCCCCAGAAGGCCGCTGCACTAACCGGGAAAAAATACTTCCCAACTAATGATTGCCCAGAAAAATACGAATATGGGAAAGCACTTTTACCGGAATGGGCACTTGACGAAGGTCTATAGGAGATGGGAAGGTTTCATACCTTCTACATGGATGCCAGCAAGAAAGGCTTGGGTAATATAACAGCTCGATCACCAACAGATTGTTTCGGCAGCAAAGGTTACGTTTGGCTAGATTTCGAAGATCTTCACGCCATATATTGTCGGGACAAGATGGACGTCAACTATGTCGTTGTTTGGTGCATGTGAGTATGAGTTTTAATTAATTACATGAAAAATATGTACAATACAAATCCATGTGATTATTACTAACAAACTTCTTTTGTAGGATGCAATAAATGGATGCTAAGAAGAAAAAAAAGAACCTATCGGATTCTTGGATCCAACTCGGATCTGTGAAACACATCATACCGTGAGGCTAGCACCAGGGTCAGACTAGATGAACGGCAAGACTCCCGAAGAGATAGCTTAATACAAGCAGATAATGATTACTGTCGCACAATACATTGGACGAGCCTTCTTGCACTTTCAAAATAAGAGAGTTGTCATGGCCGCTTATAATTTTAGGTAAGTCCG